>NW_019168511.1:187890-212663 GCF_000001635.26 Mus musculus | reverse complement strand
CCCTCCCCCTCACCCTCACCCCCTCCCCCTCTCCCTCCCATTCAAAATCCCATTGTGACACTCCCTTATGTGGTGAGCAAAAGCTATGAGTTCCAGCCCCCATCTACAGAGGTGCAGGAGCAGAGTCTAGTTACGTCCTCCCTTAGGGCAAGTACTCCTGTTCTCCTGCCGGCCCTTGGCTAGCCCAGCATGTCCCAGAGCAATGCTTCTCTTGAGGACCGGCTCGAATTCAGGACACTGTAGCTCCGAGTTTCCAGCCCTGACTGTGCTCACCTCAACCTTATGATTCCACGACAGCTGCCTGGCAGCTCTGTCCCTCTATAAGTGGAAAGGGAAGTCTGCCTATTTTTACAGGACTGAGGGGGAGGCCAGAGGAAGTGTTTCGTTTCTATTTCTTCCCTTAGCCTCTAACTTTCTGACCAGACTTTTCTATTTTCAAAATGTTCTGTTATGTAAACATAGGAGGCCCTTCTCCAAAACAGGAGCCACCTCTGGTAAGTTCCAGCATGTCTCTTCCGGCACCCTCCACAGTACTGTTAAACATGTTGATCCCAAGAAAATGTGTGACTCCAGTATATTTAAGGGGGCCAACTTGGGGTCAACAGATCCATTTGGCTCTGGGTGCCCAAGATGTTTTCAGTTTTCATTAGTTGACAATATCCTTAGAGAAAGATATCCTTGTCTCTCTCTGTGTCATTGTCATCTTAGGCTGTCTCATATAGAAGTGAACATGGACAAAAATAACTCAGAGAAAAGTTCTTGTACCTATCCCATCTCACAACGATTCAAATAATTGAGACAGAAGTGAATTATAGGATCGAGAGAGATGGCTCAGTGGTTAGGAGCACATACTGTTTTTACAGAGGACCTGCGTTTGGTCCCCAGTACTCCTCTCAGACAACTCACAGTGATCAGTAACTCTGGCTCTGCTAGAGCTGATGTCTCTGGCCTCCAAGGGCACCTACATACACACACATACACAAACATACACACACACACATACAAACACATACACAAAGACACACACATACATACAAATATACACAAACACACACACTCTCACTCTCTTACACACACATACACAAAGACACACACACATACATATACACAAACACACACATTTACTCTCTCACACACATACACAAAGACACACACACATACATATACACAAACACACACATTTACTCTCTCACACACATACACAAAGACACACACACATACATATACACAAACACACACACTTACACTCTCACACACATACATACAAACACACACTCACACACACTCTCTCTCTCACACACACTCTTTCTCTCTCACACACACACATGCACAAAGACACACACATACATACACATATACACAAACACACACTCTCTCACACTTACACAAACACACACACTTTCTCTCTCACACACACATACATAAAAATATACACACACATACACTCTCTCTCTCTCTCTCTCTCACACACACACACACACACACACACACAATTACAAATAATCAAATAAACCCTAACATTTTTAAAGGAAATTATAAACATCGTGAACAAAATCTTGATGTCGTATCGACTATGAGGTCTGAACTCATTGATTGAGACCTGCTTCCCCTTTTAAGGAGACGTGGCAAAAGGCAGGCAAACACACAGGTGCAAGCACCAGTGGAGAAGATGTCATTTTCAAATGGTCCAACATAAACATGCCTTTCAGATTGTTACAAAGCTGGACAACATTCATAGCCCAGTACCCAATAATTGGGTTGGGCCTACACCCTGGAGGTCTGAGATCTGAGATTAGAGAGTTTATCTTGATGCAATGATGAATCAGAAGAAATCATAAGAACACAATGATTATTTTTCTTTTACCTACCTTTGCCCTACATGCCCGTATCCCCAGGGAGAGAATTTCTGGACCCAGTGTGATAATAATACAGATCAATCGCCCTAGATGGCTTGAAACTATTCTAGATTCTAGTCTTTCGAGAGTGGGAGCAGACAGCCCAGGACCCAATCTGTGTTCAAACACTGCATCTGTGAGCAGAGACAAGCACTTTGGCCAAATTCCAACTGGTGGATTCAACGAAGAATAACGCGAGCCTCGGATTCTCCATTGTTGGGACAAAGACAATGTGGTGAAGTATTTTTTCCTAATCTCCCATCCTGCTCTGAGATTTTATGATTCTCTGTGAAAGAACCCATGGAGTTCGACTGATCGGCCTCATTTCTCCCGTTTGGTATGGGTGAACCGAGGGCCAGTGTTGCGTTGCGTCATCTCGGGGTACAGTAATAAGTGTATGAGATTGCACAATGCTTGCTTTTATTAATGGGAACACTCTTCCAACAATAATGCAATACGGTTGAGCTCATTCTGGCCTTAGTGCCCAGCCCAGCTGCATTGTCAGGATCTACAGAACATGATACAGACGCTGGAAGTCGTAGCAGTTGAAGAGGGCAGGCACATCCGAGAATGACACAAGCTAACAGCCCCGTAGCCTTGTTGATGCTCACAGTGGATGCTCAGAGAGTGCTCAGTGAGTAAGGCTGAGTCACACAGAAAGACTAGTAGACTTGTTAACTGCCTGGAGCAGGCACCTTTGAACTTCACTGTTTTCCCGAGGACCGAGTCTCAGTGTGGGTGAGAAGGAAGGAGTTCAAGTTTAGGAGCACTTTGGGAGTTCCCAGAAGCCAAGGGCTCTCAAATAGGGGCATTCCATCTCCTTGATTATATGGGACGTGTTTTCCTGCATTCATCACAAACAAACTCTACCCTAAGAGGTTGGTCACAGGAAAAAAATCTTGATTCAAATCTATACACTTAATTCCAAGCTTTGCCTGCTAAGACTCCAGCTCCCTTGTGCTGGATTCGATGAAATGAGAAATCAGTATGGAGGTAGTTGAATATATTTATCCTTGGATCTTTTCCACTCCCCTTGAGTCTGTCCCATCCCCTTGAGTCTGACCTGGTCCTGAGAACGCATGGCTGATACCACCCCTGGCAGAGAGCACCTTCTTAGAGCTCTGAAAGCAGAGAACAGCCAACAGATAGACAGAATATTCTTCTTTGAAGATGCCAATGTCCCAACCCTTCAACCTGACCTCAGAAGGGGTTGAGGCTGGAACTCTCCTCCAGCATTTCTTATGCCAAGGATCTTTGGAAGACACATGTCACCAATGACCATCCTGTGCTTGCTATTTTTTTCTCACATAGACAATTACCTTTATAATTCATTTCTTCAGGAATCCCTTCTCTGATCCACCTTACTGGAATGGGTATACCATTGATTGCTAGAGGCACCCATTCTTTGCCCTTTAGCCCCTGAGCTCTGGGTGAAGATCCAGGATGAGGCCACAGGACAGAAGAAAACCAACTGACCATCTCAGATATCAAGTTTGAAAGAGAGGAACTTTGATAATAAGCCACTTGCTAAATGGAGGAGACTTCAGGGCAAGCATAAATTGCCTGTTCCTTTTGCCCTATCAGACTTCAAATCATCAGATTCATAGTGTCAGAGGACGAGCTAGTTAGCATTTATGAAGTATGATGTGCAGCACAGCTCTGTCCTCTGGGGACCTGACTGATCTCTTTGGGCTCATTTCTGTCTTTTGTGTATGCTCCTCAAATCTTGTCACTTCTCTTTCACTGTTTCCCCTCTGAGCATGTTGAAGGGGTTGATAGTCTTCATGCTGCAGAGTACTCAGGCCCAGAAAAACTTGGGGGACTTTTTCTTTGGAGGCAACTCAGAGCTGACATCTCCCATGGAGTCAGCCCTTCATCTAGGAGAACTCATATCATTTGCAATTGGAGAGTAGTTAGCGTTGAAACTTCTGCTCCCAAGATTGGCACAGACCACGTTAAAAGATAGTTCAGGGGCTGGCATGATGATTTAGTGGGTGGAGGCACTTGCCACCGAGCCTGATGACACCTAAGTTCTATAATCGGAACCCACACAGCAGGAGAGCAATGATTCCCACAGTTTGTTCCATAGTGAGGATTTTGGTTTCTTTAAAAACAAGGGAATATTAAAAGACTGTGTTTTCATTTTAATCCGAGCTATGAGATATGAGGCTGCTTCAGACAGTCCACGGCAGCCGAATGTGATTTGCCGAGTGCTCTAGCAAGGGCGTGATTTTACCAACAGCAGATAGTTTCTGTGAGTGTGTGAGGTTTGGAATTCTGGGGACTTTTCAGAGGGTGTATAAATGCCAGGGCTCCAGTAGAAGGGGCTGGTGGCTAGTGTTGGTTGGGTGCTTTTGATTGCTGTTTGTCAAGTAGTCACGTGCAAAAAGACTAGAAGAAGTTAGCTATCCTTCCAGCAAAGGTCAAACTTGTCCCAAGGAACATGATACCCTCAATCAGCAGGAATTAGTCTAACAATATAGTTGCCCCCTTTCTCCTTTCTCCTGTATCCTTTTCTCTCTCCTACCTAGTGTTCAACTGAAATGGTGGGAGAAAAGTGAAAGCCAAAAGGACTTTCAAATAGTAAAAAGACCTGTGACATTGTTCTTTGATCTCTCTACAAGCACCACAGCATATTTATGACACACATTGACACACAAAATAAATATAAAAACAAAACAAGACAAAAATAACATCAACAACAAAAGAGATACTGACTTTTTATCCAGGAATTATTGGATAAGTACTTGCCATGTTCGCAAGCAACAAAGCTGTAAGAGTAGAACGTTTGACATTAAAATTTCACACAGAGGACATCACGCTACAGAATTTGGAGTCTGCCTAATGGGGCTGTCTTGTTCAGTATGTCCTTAGAGTGCCACCATTCCTCCCTCTGGGGGTAGTAATATATATTCTATGCCACTATATGTTAGGAATGTGTGGTTTGAGTTTTCATTTTTTACAGGAGGTTACAATTAAGAGGATGCCTTGAGTCTCAGAAAGAAGATCTGGACCTTAGACTTCAGGAAGTTGTGAGACTATGAAAGATTCTGAGGATTTTTAAAAATGGAGTATGTTTTACATTATCATATGGCTATGAGCCTATAGGAGCCATGAGCCTATAGGGGCCAGGGAGTGGAATGTGGTAGTTTGAATGAGAAGTGTCCACCGTAGGCTCAGGCATTAACACGTGGTCCCCAGTTAGTGGCGCTGTTTGGAGCGGTTATGCAGAAGTTCAGCCTTGCTGGGGAAATCACATCACTGAGGGCATATGCTTGGTTTGGACTGATTACCTGAGTCAAAAGTAATCTCTTGGGGCTGGAGAGATGGCTCAGTGGTTAAGAGCACTGACTGCTCTTCCAAAGGTCCACATGGTGGCTCACAACCACCTGTAATGAGATCTGATGCTCTCTTCTGGTGTGTCTGAAGACAGCTACAGTGTACTTACATATAATACTAAATAAATCTTTGTGCTGGAGCGAGTGGGGCTAGAGGGAGTGGGGTCTGAGCAAGCAGAGGTCCTGAGTTCTATTCCCAGCAACCACATGATGGCTCACAACCATCTATACAGCCACAGTGTACTCATATACATAAAATAAATAAATACATATTTTTAAAAAAGTAATCTCTTTTTGATTGTTTTTTAAAAGATTTATTTATTTTTATTTGTATGTATTTCTTTTATTGTTGCTCTAAATCACTATTTTACAAAACCTGTTTTATTTATTCATTTTTGTTTGTTTTGCCAGTGGCTACGTGTCTGGTCTCCTGGAAGAGTGCTCTTTACCTCTGGCCTGTCTCTCCAGCCCCTCTATCTTTTAAATGTAAGCCACGAAGTCTCAGCCTTATGAGCACGGCATGAAAGTGCTTCTTCCTAACCGATGCTCCGGAGTCCACTGTAGCCCTAAATGCAAATCTCGAAACAGTGTTCTATCCCCATGGAATCCGGTGCTGCCTGATCTACCTGTCTCTCGCCCACCTGCTGCCCCCACGGGCAATCAGAGCCTGCTTTGTCTGGATGGATGTAAAGGCACTGGCACTTAAGTGGAGAATGGCTGGAGGAGTTTTCCCAGATTTCTGGAGAAATACAGATTTCCCCAGAAGCCTATCTTGGGTAGTACGCTGACTCTGGGGAGGTGCAAGAAAAAGCCAGGACTTGTGGAGCTTTCCTGGAGTGTTCCAGCGGCAGCTTGTTTGAAGTCTACTGGGTGGTAGCATGGACGAACCAGAGAGAAGGTCCCTGGTGAAACAAGAGAGCAAAGCTATCTCGTAGTAGATGGATGCAATTCACATTTCATCCTAAAGTGGTTTACCAAGATGCAAGGGAGAGAGTCTGGAAGGTGGAACTCTATATTAGACTCCTAGTGTTGTAAAATGATATTCAATGGATGCTTCCCATGGAGCACTCTGTGTTGTCCCTTGGTCCCTTGTCCCTTGCCCCTCTACCTTTGGGAAGGGTCTTTTGAACTCCTAGAAACTTCTAGAACATACTTTTAAAACACTGCTTTAAAACTCAAACACTGCAAGAAGCTGGAGAGATGGCGTAGCTTTTAAGAGGGCGTACTTCTCTCGCAGGGGACCAGGGTTCAGTTCCCACTACCCGTGTCAGGCAGGCAGCTCACAACTGTGTGTTACTCTGGGAGACAGGCTTATGAGGTCCCACCTCTAGCTGAGGAACTGTCATTGACGCTGCTGAGACACAAACTAAGAGAGGGAGAGGATGCAGGAGAGAGCATCCTTCTCTTTGAGGGTATTGCCCACACACCAGCAGATGGCCCCACGGGTGGCCTTCAAGATGCAGGCAGCACAGACTAACCTAAGTAAGTTTACTATAAACAAAGAAAAGGACATGAATGGTGTTTGGAAGGGGGTGTATTACAGAAAGCCCAAGGAGAGTCAGAAGAGGGAAATGGAGGGTAGATATATGATCAAAACGCATTGTACCTATGTACAAAAGTCTCAAAGAATAAATAGAAAAAATGTATTTTTAAAAAAATAAATTTACTGGTCATAGAGATGTCTGAGCAATTAAGAGCACCAACGGCTCTCTCAGAGGTCCTAAGTTCAATTCCCAGCCATCATATTGTGGCTCACAACCATCTATAACTGTAGTCTGCTAGGGTCAGGTGATCTCCTCTGCTGTACAGATAGGTGCACGTGCAAATAAAGCATCCACATCCATAGACACAAATCAATCTTAAGAAAAAAAAAGATTCAGTTTACCGGATCCAACTGCAATGATAAGGAGAAAGGAGAAAACATAAAGGGCTAGTTTTAGAGGGCGTGTGTGTGTGTGTGTGTGTGTGTGTGTAACACACATGTCCCCAGACACATGAACATTTGAAGCCCTTCTCTATCACTCTTTGCCCTCTGCCTTGTTCTTTTGAGGCAGTTTCTCACTGTACTTGGAGCGTGCAATTTGGGGCTCTGTGTGTGTGTGTGTGTGTGTGTGTGTGTGTGTGTGTGTGTGTGCATGTGTGTGTATCCAAGTGGCACTTCTGTCTGCACAGCACCTGTATGCAAAGGGTATATATACACACATGGCTATGCCAGGATGCACCAGGATCCAAACTCTGGGTGCTTTTAGCTCTCAACCCATCTCTCTATCCCCAGTGAATGAATAAAACAACTGTCAAAGGTGTCGTGGCTGAAGGAGAGGAGTCCTTCTCCATTTATGTCTCCTCTGTCCTCCATGAGGGCAACCTAACTCTCGCTGAGATGGAGAAAGAGCAGCAGACACACATTATGAAGTATGAGGAACCCTGGGACTTGCTGACCGCTCCAGTGATTATGGAAACTGTGAACTCTTTTTAAAAAGGAGATTTTTCACCGTTCTCCATTAAGATCTGATTACCTGGCCCATTAGCATTTGGCTCTTCTATCCTGATGACTGTGGAGCGCTGTCGACGTGACCATTAGTGGGTAAAGAAAGCTGACGTGGTTATCTTGATTAACTCATCAATAATCATTTGGAATAATTTTTCTTCATTGAGGCGGTGGATCCTCCACGTGCCCTGTAATAATTGTGTACAGTGAGGTGCAGGAAATTAGCATAAAGACTCTCAACCCCGGAGAGGGAGTTTTCCGCTTCGAACAAACACCTCTGAAAGTTACCGCAGATGGATTTGACGGCTTTGTCAAATGGCTCATAATGCTGTTCCACAAGCAGCATCCATTCATAGCTAAGGTTCACATTTACAAATAAGAGCAAACAGTAACATGACCATATTACTAACCTCTCCTTCTTGCCCTGTTAGTTTTAATATGCGAAAAACACAACAGCAACCTCCTGGATATAACTGCACAAATGTATCCCACTCTTCAGACAAGGGGGAATAAAATAACACTTTCAAATCCCGTTCTCTTAGCTGGGGAGTTACTAGCGATTCGTGGCTGCTGGCCAGGTTTGTTTTCTTCAAGGACGCAGCCCCTAAGGAGCTACCCATGCCCTAGAAGATGGTCCTACTCCCCAGGACATTCAGGTAGCACTGAAAGGACTTGATGCCTTTAAAACCCAGAAGACTGGGGTTGGGGGGGTTAGCTCAGTGGAAGAGCACTTGCCTACCAAGCACAAGGTCCTGCAAGGTAAGGGGTTCGGTCCTCAGCTCTGAAAAAAAAACAAAAAACAAAAAACAAAAACTCAAAAGACTGAAATTGGGAGGGCAAGGGGTAGGAAGATGGAGCAGGAACAGGAGGGGAAGAGTGGGGGGGGGCGGGTAATCAAAATGTAGTATATGCATTATGAGATTCTCAGCAATAAGAATGATGTAGAGATTTTTCAATGTATTTCCCGAAGTTTCAGATTTGTTTCTCAGATGATACCAGGACAACACAGAAATGTATAATTTTGGTCCTTGAAGGATATTTAGAGACCAGTTGATCTAACTCGTATTATGGAACTAGAAGACTCTATACTTTAATAAAGCCTTGTATTCAGTAAGCAACTGGACCACTTGTCTAGCTCCGCCAAAGAAACCTCACCCCCACCCCACCCCCCACCCTCGAATTTCTCTGTACAAGACATCACAGATTCAAAGAGAGTATAGGAAACATGACTAGGGTGAGACAGGAACTTCCAGACTATTTTTTCCCCTGAATGTAGGCAATAACAATTTCTGGTTTGTCACTCTCGGGAACAAATTGATCCTGGTTCACCTACGGTTCTCTCCTCAGGACTTGGACAATGAATCCAGCTGTGGTCTTATCCCACCAAGATTTGTAAGTCCATATCAATACTGACTAACAAAATCCAGTTGTACGTGCGTGCTTCCTAGTTGTCCTCCCAGTCAGAATTCGCCTCTGTTGGTTGAAGTAAATGGTCCCAAATCACCAGTTCAGATCTGGTATCAACAGGCTAAGCTCAGTGACCAGGCTAAACCTGAAACATGGATTGGGCATAGCACCAATAGATGTCCCATGTTTTAACAGCAGGAGGATGCAAATGATTGGCAGAAAATCTGACATCCCATGGCAATTGACAATGATTCAGAGAATTTTATTTATGACGAGAAACTCACAATCTTAGCGCTTTTTCCAACAGAAATATAATGTGAGCTACATATAGGACTTAAAATTTTCTGTTTTTCACATTTTAACGGTTTCAAGAAGAAATAGGTGAAACTAACTGTAATATGTTTCATTTAGCTTAGTATGTCCAAAATATAATCTCAACACATAATCAGCATTTTTTAAAATTACAGATTCCTTTGCGTGCCAAATTAAAATTTCATTTTAAAATTACCATGGTAATTTATACTCTTTTAATTATACCCTCAGGAAATAGCATGAATCTTATATATACAAACACGTCAATGTATGTGCTGAGAATTGTTTCTCTGACTATAAATTCCATAAAATTTATAGTTAAAAATAAATTTCTGAGGACTGGAGAAACATCTGTATAAGACATCACAAATTCAAAGAGAGTATAGGAAACATGACTCAGGGAGACAGAAACTTCCAGATTATTCTTTCCTCTGAATTTAGGCCGTAACAATATTCAGTTTGTCACTCTCAGGAACAAATTGATCCTGGTTGGTCTATGTTCTCTCCTCGGGACTTGGACAATGAATCCAGCTTGGTAAAGTGCTGGACAAGTGTGAAGACTTGAGTTCAAACCCCTCAAACTACCTAAAATTGGATGCAGTGTCACACTTCCGGGACCCAAGGGCTCTTGCAGCAAGCTCAGAGGTAGGACTGGAGAGTCTGCCGAAGAAGCTCCGGAAGCACACAGCTTGAGACAACACAGCAGACGACGGAGAGTCTCTGCCTCAAATAGGTGGAAAGTGGAGGATGATCTCTCATGCTGTCCTCTGACCTCCACATGCATGTCATGCCATGCACAAACCCACACACATGAACCTGTGCACACAGATACATCACGCACGTGCATGCACATGCAAAAAGAAAGCAGGCTCTTCTGCCCAAGCTATTTCAAACGCACACAGTTCTGCCATACTGAATTACATAAGTCTTACATATTTTCACCCGCCTTCATAAGTAAGTTCTCTATAAAGAGAACTTAATACAAAATAAGCTCTGGCTTTTAAATTTTAAATTGGCACTGCCAATTGCAAAACTGCTTTTGTTCATATTAGATACATTCGTTCCCTTCTGTTTTCACTCAAGATCATTAACACCAAACTTCAAGGTATTTAATGAAGTACAGTGCTAAGTGTATCAACATCAGCATACTTTAAACTTTTCCTTGTATTCTTTGTGGCCAGTTTTCATGAAAACATTCTGCCTATTTATGCATATTGTAAAAATATATAAAATCAATTATTTTTGTATTATCAAAGTTTCAGTTTCAATATAGATTGTGCTAACTGTCTAAGCCTCAAATAAGCTGTTTCCCAGAGCTGCAAATTTAACTCATTTATACGCAGTGTGATGTCATGAAGGAAATGTAACTCACACTTCCTTGTTTGTCTCTGATAGTTGAGCATGTGGCATGTACTCTTTCTGTTCTCAGAAAAGATCAGAGTTAACAGGAGAGAGTACAGGAAGTCTGCTTAGCCAATGGACATAAGCAGAGGACACACCCTCAGCAAATTCACTGTCTTCAATGTCTTTCAGTACTTCTGCAAATTGCCTCTGACTCGTATACAAATATATCAAAGAATGTGATCAACCCCATCAAAATGTCATTGCACAAATATATCAAAGAATATCATTGCAGAAGATGCACCAGAAAATTGAGCAAAAGTGTTTCCAATACGTATCATGTAAAGGAGACGCTGTCATCTACTTAAAAATTCCAATGAGCCGGGAGGTGGTGGCACACACCTTTAATCCCAGCACTCGGGAGACAGAGGCAGGTGGATTTCTGAGTTCGAGGCCAGCCTGGTCTACAAAGTGAGTTCCAGGACAGCCAGGGCTACACAGAGAAACCCTGTCTCAAAAAAACCAAAAAGACAAAAAAAAAAAAAACCCCAAAAAAACAAAACAAACAAACAAACAAAAAAAAAAAAAACAAAAGGCAACGTGCATTGCAAAAAAAAGTACAAGTAAACCTTTTGTTGTCATTGTTGGTTTTTTTTACAAGTGAACTTTTTAAGTGTTTAATTTTCAAGTGTCAAATCAATTGTCTGCTTTTTTAGATCATTGAAAATTCACATTTTGATGACTTACTTTCTTGCAGTTCTTCAACTGTGGTTTATCAAATCTTTTGATTGTGATTTCTACAACTGAAACAAAAACTCCTTCTACCATTCGTTTGGATGGATTATATGTGTACAGAAGAAACCAAACAGCTTTATCCCTAGCCAAAATTATACTTGCTCAACTCTTCTCTAAAATAGCTTAAGATATTTACAGGTTAGATATTTACCTGTGTAGGATGATGCTTGCCTGCGAGCCCAGCACCCAGGCTGTAGGGAAGCATGGTTATGAAGTGGAGACCAGCCAAAGCTACTAGTGAGAGCACGTCTCTAAAAGTAATATATATACACATACACATATATGTATATATACATATTATATATAACATATACATACATATACATACACACACACACATATATATGTATGTGTGTGTGTATATATATATATATATATATATATATATATATATATATACATATATATATATATATATAATGTTATTGAACATTCAATTGTATCTTCAGGTGACTCTCCATAATTTTTTTTTTTTTAGTCTTAGAAATATTTTAGGGGCTATAGAGATGACTCTAAAAGCACTGGCTGCTCTTCCGGAGGATCCAGGTTCCAATCCTAGCACCCACACAGTTACTCACAACCATCTGTAACTCCAGTCCCAGGGGATCCAATGCTCTCCACTGACCTCGACAAGCACCAGGCACACATGTGGGGCTCAGACATACATTCAGACAAAATGTCCATATGCATAAAATAATACAATTATTTTTTTAAAGAATCCTTTTACATTGTATGTAATGACTCATATCATTGAACCCAGCACTTTGGAGTCTGAAGTAGGAAGATTTCCAGAAGTCCCAGACCAGTTTGGTCCATGGAGTGAGATCCAAAGAAAAGAAAAGATGAGAAGAGGAGAGGAGAGGAGAGGAGAGGAGAGGAGAGGAGAGGAGAGGAGAGGAGAGGAGAGGAGAGAAGAGAAGAGAAGAGAAGAGAAGAGAAGAGAAGAGAAGAGAAGAGAAGAGAAGAGAAGAGAAGAGAAGAGAAGAGAAGAGAAGAGAAGAGAAGAGAAGAGAAGAGAAGAGAAAGGAAGAGAAGTAAGAGAAAGAAAAAAACTTAAAAATTATTTCACACTGTGCTGGCTGGTTTTGACACAAGCTGGAGTCATTAGAGAGGAAGAAGACTCAATTGAGGAAATGCCTCTATGAGATCCAGCTGTAAGGCATTTTCTCAATTAGTTGATGGGGAAGGCCCAGACTATTGTGGGTGGTGCCATCCCTGGACTGGTGGTCCTGGGTTCTACAAGAAAGCAAGCTGAGCAAGCCAGGAGGGACAAGCCAGTATGCAGCATCCCTCTGTGGCATCTGCATCAGTTCCTGCCTCCAGGTTCCTGTCTTGCATGAGTTTCTGTCCTGACTTTTTTTGGTGACTAACAACAATGTGGAAGTATAAGACAAATAAATTCTTTCCTTCCCAACTTGCATTGTGGTCATGGTATTTCATCACAGCAATAGAAACCCTGACACACACACACACACACACACACACACACACACACACACACACACACAATTTTTGCCATTCACTGTGAAATCACAGCACATATCTTCCATCTCTATTTTTTCCTGTCATATTAATTCTATATTTTCTTTCACATTTTGTCAGTTTAATTTGTTCAGAGTCATGAGAAGTCTGCTTTATTACAGGAGATTTGGGGAATTACAGATAGTATGTCTATTCAATACTTTGTCTCTTTTCTGAGCTCTGGTCAAAGCGAAAAGTGGAAAAATCAAATTAAAAAGGTGAAGGTCAGATATGGTAGCACAGCCCTTA
This sequence comes from Mus musculus, assembly GCF_000001635.26. Taxonomy (NCBI): domain Eukaryota; kingdom Metazoa; phylum Chordata; class Mammalia; order Rodentia; family Muridae; genus Mus; species Mus musculus. The sequence continues at coordinate 199,317 of NW_019168511.1, read as the reverse complement.
GTTCCAGCACTGGAGAAGGTTGAGCTAGGAAGATTGAGTGTTTGAGACCAGCCTGAGCTACACAGACAATTCCAGGATAGCCTTAGCTACCTAAAAGACCCTGTCTCAAAACAATCACCCAGGAAAGCAAAAGAATTGTGTCTTGAGATCCCTCCCTCCCCATGGTGACTGCCCAGATAAGTAACTCTACCAAATAAAACCCCTGACAGTCACTGATAAAAGAGGCATTCATAGGGAGCACTTGTATATTTGGTTCTCAGGTTACCACCAATTTTATTATCAGGCTATTAATTAGTTAATTAGTCACTATACTGGTTCTGAGGTCACAGAACCCAACACCCAGCTAGGAAATCCCTTGTCAGAGATGAGGGTGGTTGAGGGCTTGGAAAACTGGTCCATGGGGAGTTTGGGATGGAGAAAGGAAGGATGGTCCAGGATCTGGAGCGGGGGTGGGGGTGGGGGCCAAAGTAAGAAGCCAACAATGCCTGTTGAGAGCCCCAAAGAGCATGGCCATCAAGCCGGTGGCCAAGAAGGCAGGAAGGGCAAAGCATGCCCCAGCCTGTTGTGAGGCATCTAGAGTTCACAGGGCCACTGGTTCTCCACCCCAATTAAAGGCTTTCTACTGCCTGACCCGCTCTTGTGGTTTCTCCAGACAGAAGTGGCTTTGTTATGGGGGAGCACGGGAGGCCCGGAAGCGGCTGTGAGTGTGTGGACTTCCTGGTTGCAGCCTTTCTCCTCTGAATGCCTCGCTGGGACCCCTCTGTCCTCCGCCTTTTATCTCCCCGTGTTTCATCTGGCTCTCACTGAGTATATTCTGTAATTCGCTTTGTCAACTGCTGCCCCCTACCCCCTGCCCTCCTCCCTGTCCAGGAACGGTCCTTTCTTGATCTCTCTCCTCTCTCTCTCTCTTCAATCCCCTTTTTTGTTCTGCCCAAAAAACATATTTTTAAACTAATGTTTTGAGCTTTCGAGTTTATCAGAGCTCAAAAGTCAAATGGCCTACAATGCTGAGGGCTAAAAAGAATCGTTCCAGCCCCGCCTTCCTCCCACCCAGACATCACCGTTTCATCTCACAGGGGAATTTTTTCCCCTCTAATTCGCCCTAAAACCCTACATGATTTAAATAGTACAGGATTACCTCTCCATTCATCCATTTTAGACATTACATATGGACTAGCCTCTTAAAACTTTTGAATTAACACATGACCATTGAAGATATATAAAACGATCTTTCAGTATGTGAACATAGCATAGCATGCTGCAATGAAATCCATGTAGCAACATGCCCATCACCTTAAATATTTATCTTTTCTCCACACTGGGAATCATTCCAAGTCCTCTTTCTAGCTATTTTGGAAAATACACAAAAGTCATCCTGCTGTACTATGTGAAATGCTAAAATCTGTTCCTCTTTTCTAACTATAGGCATGAACCCCCAAACCAGAGACACTTGACCCAACCTGCTAAGCTTCCAGGTCTACATCTATACAATTGATGGGCATCTCTGATGTCACATGCCTGAGACCTCCGGGGACTCATAACTCTGTGCCTGACTTACTTCACTCAATGGCCTAGCTAGCTCATCTGCATCCGTAAGGCCCAGCAAAAAGTTGACCTGCTCAAATGCCCTTCACCAGTCAGCTCTTCACACCATAACATTGGAGTTGGCATGCTGTCCCTTGGGTGTTTTCTACTGTGCTAGGCCTAGTATGCAAATGAATTACCGTCTTGCTTAAACATTTTATTAATTTGAAAACATGAACTGCTTCATAGGTTTGTGGGCAAGGGCCATGCAGGCTTGCTTTCATCCTTGCAGTGGTGGGATACACACAGCCAAAGTCAATACTTTCTGGCTGAAGATTGAGAACCAAGTTTCTCTCTTTCAGAACTCTAGAAACCTACAGGTTCTATGGGAGTAAAAAACTAGCCAACTTCCAAGACCAAACTGAGGGGTTTTTTGTTTTGTTTTGTTTTTGGAGACAGGGTTTCTCTGTGCAGTCCTGGCTGTCCTGGAACTCACTCTGTAGACCAGGCTGGCCTCGAACTCAGAAATCCACCTGCTTCTGCCTCCCAAGTGCTGGGATTAAAGGAGTGCACCGCCACCGCCTGGATAAAACTGAGTCTTATACTTAACTGGTGCTGTATAATATTCCTGGTTTGGTTTATCATCCGGGATCTCATGGCTGTCACTCAGCCAGAACCTTCATTCAAAGCTTGCTGGATCGTATTTTACTCACCATTCCAAGAAATGCACTTGTCTTTCAGTTTGGGGTTATCAAACTCTAAAGAGGTGTTTTTATGATAAACCCAAGAGCGGGAGGAAAGGGGAAAGGGAATGTTTCACTTGGTCTCAAGACAAAAGCAGATGAAGCACAACAGCTTTATGATCCACTACGATAACAGAGGTCCAGCGGCTGCAGAGACAGCGCAGGAGTTTAGAGAGCTGGCTGCCTTTGAGGAAGACGCAAGTTCACAGCTGCCTGCAACTCCAACTACAGGGGATCCAGTGCCCTCTTCTGGCCTCCACATGTCACTGCACTCACGTAACACCACACAGCCATACACACACACACACACACACACACATACACACACACACACACACACACACACACATACACACACACACACACACACACACACACACACACATATATAGGCAAAAATAAAAATCAATCTTTAAGAAAACAACTGTATTAAATTATTATTTCTTTCACTCACTCAACAAGTCACAGTAGGCATGTTTGTTCTTCAAAGCCCTGACTGAGTGTGATGTCTTAGTGCGTGAGGGAGTTGGTCCGGGTTATCTAGCAAATGCGTGTTATAGTTCGGGTTTTTTGTTTCTTGTGGCTGATGTTTTGAGATGTGATCCATGGCTCTCTCTTCAGATCCGGATCCTCCTGCCTCCGCCTCCCAAGTGCTGAGAGTGTCAGCTATCACCACCACGACCACTTGCAAGTCCTCACTCGGGATGCTGGCTGAATGTGGAGATCGACTTCCTTTAGGTCTTAACTCGGGTGGAGTATGACATCTCTCTGGTCCAGGAAAGCTCCTATTTCTTTTAGGGTGTGTTTCTTGGGAACTTTACCAGAAAGCTTATGAAAAGAAAACCTGAGTTTCAGCAGAGGGATCTGTCTTCCTCTCCTTCAGCGCGCCCTGCCGCACAACGCACGGAGGAACGCTATTCCAGAGTTGTCTTTCCTTCTGGACTTCCTTGTAGTGCGTTGGAGTGCCTCAGATGGGCAACACTAGGACAAATTTCCAGCTAGGGAAGACCTGGTAGCTGCATTTTATCCAAACAAACAAATCAAAAGCAAGAGCATGGGTGTAGAAAGGGAGGCAGCTCCACTCAACTAAGAGCTACAGACTCTTGGTACTCGCGCACAGAGTGGTCGGAGCGCAAATTTTCATGTGAAGAACATCATCTGGAATCATGTACCAAAAAAAAAAAAAAAAATCTTGTATGCCTTTATGCTTCTTGTTCACATAAAACACACACACACACACAAAACAAAACAAAACAAAACAAAACAAAACAAAACAAACAACAACAACAAAAACCAAAACCAAAAGCCCTAAGCCATGTTTTTTTTCTGTCTACACCAGTGGTTCTCAACCTTCCTAATGCTGTGACCCTTTAATACAGTTCCTCGTGTTGTCCTAAACCCCCCACCACCATAAAATTATTTTCATTGCTACTTCACAGCTGTAATTTTGCTACTGTTAGGAATTATAATGTAAATATCTCTATTTTCCCATGGTCTTAGGTAACCCCTGTGAAAGAGTCGATCAGCCCCCAAAGGGTCATGACCCACAGGTTGAGAATCTCTGGTCTAGACCAAGCCCATGGCACAGACAACATGGCTGCTCTTCTGAGCCCCTCTCCCCAGCCCCTCCCTACCCCCCTCCCCGTGTAGTGTTTTATCACACACCTAATAATAAGCTACCCTAATGCTCCTGAATGATGTTCCTTTTTCACTGTAGTCACCAAGATCTGTCCATCGTGTCTATCTTCTACCTACCTCTGAGATGATCCGTGAGACTATACTTGTGATGCTCAATCCTCGTTATTAATTTGATGGGATTCAGGGTCACCATGGAAACACACTTCTCCTCGGTGTCTCCAGGAGAACGTTCCCTAGAGATTTAAAGAAAGAGCAAAGGTCCAGCCTGCCTGTGGGCAGCACCATCCTTTGAGCTGACTATAAAGGTGAAAGTGAGCTGAGCACTAGCATCCCTCTCTGCTTCCTCGATGCATGGCGATGAGCTGCCTGCCTCAAACTCCCTGGCACAGCTTCCCATTACGATGGACTCTACTCTCTGACTGTGAGCCAAAATGAGATGGTATATGCCTTTAGTCCCAGCACTTGGGAGGCAGAGGCAGGCAGGTCTCTGAGCCAGCGTGGTTAACACAGTGAGACCTGGGACATCTAGGGCTATATAGAAAGACCCTATCTCAATGAACAAACCAACCACCAACAACAAAACAATAAAGCAAGCAAACAAAAAAATAAAGAATAAAATAAAAAATATGGCCAGGTATTTTGTCACAGGAAAAAAAAGTAACTAACACAATACACTTTCTCTCTTTTTTGGTTTATTTTTTTAATTAAATTTTCTTCTCATACAAATGTTCTGATTACGGGATCCCCCTCCTCAACTCCTCCCAGATCCTTCCCAATTCTCTACTCACACAAATCTACAGCCTTTCTTTCTCTCTCTAATAAGAATACAAACAAGCATCCACAATGTCTGGTCTCATATTTTATTTTTTACTTGACTATTATACTGGGTCTGAGTTTTTGGCTCTAAGCCATTTAAAATTACTATTTGAGCAAAGCAGGCTGTGAAATAATTAAATTAACATTTCAAATTGGTTAGTTGTTATTACCACTAGAAATTTCATCTGATGGATCTAATAGTAACCTGATTTTTTTTTTAATTTTAATATTGAGACAAAAGTGAGTTTTTCCTTGGATGGTTACCCCATTTCTCTAAAGATAGCTGAGATACACAGAGAATATACGTGTGTTCCAAACACCTCGTTCTCACTAAGCCTTGAACGGCCTCATCTCATAGAAATGAAATGCTGGCTTATCCATCAAGAGTTTGCCAGGGAGGGATAGATTGGGCCATGTGGATCACAATACTTAGCAAATAATGGGTTAAACAAGTAAAATTCTCTCTGTGTCTTACAGCAATAAATCCACTGGATGCCTTCTCTATGTTGGCACAGAAAACCCAGTGCTGTCAGCCTTCTCAATTCTCTTGCCTTTCTTCATACAGTCTTGTGTTTGTTGTCAAGTGGTCCAAAACACTACAAAGCACATCTACAAATTAGGGAGGAGAAGGAGGAAGGACAATTGAGAGAGAGAGAGAGAGAGAGAGAGAGAGAGAGAGAGAGAGAGAGAGAGAGAGAGAGAGAGATCTGCTGAATGTGTGTCTCTTTTAACAATAAAACAATAGCGTTTTCTAGGTATCCCAGCAAGGATAGCCACTTCTCTTTTACTTTGTCATAGCTTAGATACATTACCCAGAATAAAACCAGCCCAAATTAGGAGAGAAGGGCTTAATTTAGCTCACAATGCCAGGTTATTGTCCATCAGGTTGGAGAAATTACTGGGGTGGGGTGTTTAGATAGATGGTCACATCGTATCCACAAGAACAGAGAGAAATGGGTGTGTGCATGCTTGCTTGGTTCCCTGTGCTCAGCTTGATTTCTCTACTTTTAGATACTTCAGGGTCTCCTGTGTAGGAATAGTGCCACCCACAGTAGGCTAGGTCGTCTCAAATCAATTAATTCAACTAAGCGAGTCACTCTCAGACAAGCTCATAGGCCAACTCGATATACACAGTTCCTAATCAAAACTCTCTTCCTAGAAGATTGCAGGTTGTGCCAAGTCAACAATGAAGGGGAACCATCCCACTGCATGAGTAAAGAAAGCCAATATATCAGGAAAATGAGAAGAAAATTAGCTTTGATAGACATGATAGAAAGAACCCTATTTTATATTTCATTGAAACATTACCATAGTATAAAAATATTTTTAAGTTTCTGTTATACTTTAGATCTGGATCCAGTTTCTCATATATAATTGTATTTGTTGTAATGAGTCTTTGTGTGGTGAGATATCACCAGATGCTGCACTAACCAGATTTCTGACAGTGATACTGAAAATTCTATTATGTAAAAAGGTTCGGGATGTATGAGTCTCTCTAAGCCCTCCTATACACAAAGTCAAAAATAATTAAAAGTTGTATCAAGTGGTTGAGAATCAAATAAGTAAAGAATATTTAGTGATAATCAGGATTATTTTTGAGGAACATGATACTACTGGGACTGGAGGAAGAATAAATAACCAACATAATAAAATATTTGCAGTCATTTTTTATCCCGTGCAAAGGGAATTGTTTTCCCAACAAGATGTGAATATCTGTTACACACATATTAAATATAATTCTTGTAATTGCAATGGGGAGGAGACCTTCTAAGCCTATGTGTCTTAAATTAAACCCATCCCTCTATTGAAACCCACATTTAGCTAGCAGAGAAACCGTAACTCCCAGAACTGGAATCTGGGAATGGTCTGGAGAAATCGTTATATAAGACCACGCAATAATACAGGAAACAAATCAATAGAATCATGCAAAACCTGGATCACATCTCTAAAATGCTCAGAAAGGAACAGTTAAAAGTCTTATAGAAGATGACTAGACTTCATGACTAGACTTTAGCAGCTTATGATGTGTTGGAGGTTTGTAGCTTAGGGAGAACTCAACATCTTTGCTTTCTGTGAAGTAAGCACCGATTTTGTACTTTTTCCACCGCCTGCCACTCCTCAACATTATGGGAATCTCTCCATTCTGCAAGGTCAACTACAGAGCCTTCTCTGAAACGTTCTATCTAGACATTTCTCTTTCCCGTAATATGATCTGGTTAACTGTAATGTCTTGTGACGTTGTAACTTTGTTGCATTTCTGTTGCCTTGATAAAACACCCTGACAAAAGCAATTTAAGGGAGAAAGTGGATATCTGTTACAGAGGGAGAAAGTGGATATCTGTTACAGAGTGATACAGTGTATCAGGATGGGAAGGAGTACAAGGCCCGCCCATTTCATTGCCTCTGCAATCCTGAAGAACACTGAAAACAGGAAGTGGTGCCGTGATACACAATCCCAAAACACATCCCCAGTGATGTCCTCCCTTCAGCAAGGCTCCATCATCTGCAGGTCCCTTAACCTTCCCAAACAGTGTCATCCGCAGGGGACCAAGTGCTCAAAACCATGAGCCTGTGGGAGGCATTTCAAACCACATGCCTAGTCAGTCGGAAGTCAGCCAGGAACCCCGGGGTGCAAAGCCACCCTTCTTAGTTTACCCAGAAGTGTCTGATGTCCATGAAAGGTACATTCCCATCACTTCTGCGAGGTCAGAATCTCAGAGAAAGGCCTTGGCTGTTCCCTAAATTCTGTGTGCACTTCAATATGTGTCTCAACATCTGCCTGTCTAGTGTTCCCTTGATAGCCATTTTCCCCACTGGGAAGCAATCTTTTCATTAATACAAATGTAATCCTTAATGTAAATCCTTTTCTATTATCAAATGTTCCCATACACATTACAGGTGTTAAATAGGTAAACAAAGGTTTCACATTTTTCATGATCCATTTGTGTATCTGTCTTTTCTTTGCAGGAGAATAACATCTTAGAGACAGGAACTCACCTTTTCTAACCTGATGCTACCTCATTTACTAGGCCAATGACTGTGCCCCATGCAGTAAGCTCAGTAAATAGGTTTTGGATTCTGGGTATGTAGCCAAGCACTTGCCTTGCATGCACAAGGCCTTGAGTTCAATCCCTGGTATGAAAACAAACAAACAAGAAAACCCCCCAAAAGTTATGGTTAACAGCCTCAAAGCTAGTTAATTTAAAAAAATAGAAACCTTAAAGTCTAATTCTAATATTTAAAAAAACAACAATTAACTTTAGAGTTGGGCTTGGCTATATTAATAAATCATATAGCCAAACAAAACACATGAAATTGTATTCAATCTCAGTGACTGAAATGCAGAAAGAGGTAGATCCTTAGCGCTCGCTGGCTAGAAATCCTGATGAGTTTCCAGTCATGTGAGAGATAGCATGTCCACGTTGATGGAGCCTGATGTGTGACACCTGAGGTTGGCCTCAGGTCTCCACATGTATGAACACACATGACACATAGCCTAGGCTACACAGCTTTGTTAATCTTGTAGGCAGGATGGTATTAAAGGTAGAAGATTGTAACAGGAAGAGGAAAGCCAGGGAGCAGGGCTTAGAGGGGCATGGTTAGTAATAATGGCCTGTAGTTACCAGAAGCAGCAGATGGAGACAGCTAAGCTATCCAAAGACCTGGATTTGTTTGCTTGGCACCCCCGAACAAACATAAACAGTCATAATTACATTCTAGAGTTTACTTTAGAGCATTTGCTCCATGGGGATTGATGGCTCAGTGCATAAAGAGCAGAGTACTACCATTCCTACAGGACCGAGTTCAGATCACAGCATCCAGGTCAGACAGCTCACAACCACTTGAACCTCCAGCTCCAAGGGCCCCAACGAAGCTGGGCTACACGAGTACCTATACACATGCGCACATACCTGCAAATGTACACATAACTGAAAATAAAAGAAATCTGTCTTCAAAGCCATTTGGTCTAGTGAGTGGCCGTTCCACGTTTAACTCATAAGAGATTTTGGATCTTTGAAGAGTAACTCATGGCCGTCTTCAAAAATGAGAAGTCATTTTGTTCTCTTCAACTTTTTATATATGGGATTTTCTTACCAAGGTGCCTAACTACAATACAAGTCTGGCTGTGTATAAATTCACAGTCAGAGGCTCATGAATTCACTTTTCATTATAGCCCACTGTTATTTTTCCATCCACCAAATTACTCACGTACAGCAAATGTGGACTGCCGCTAGATATTTCAACAAGCTTGGCTTGGGTAGAGAAGAATGTGGTTACTGCTGACTGCGGTAGTCCTTCTGGGCCAGCCTCGGGGCTGCCGAAGCCTCAGCTCACCTGAATCAACTCCAGCTGCTGTGGGTTTTTTAGGAACGAAAGCTGAGCTGACCACTCCAAACCTGCAGAGACTTAATTTGGAAGCTGAAACCAAAAATGTACCCAGACACAAAGAGCTGGGGAGATGAAGGCAATGTGCCTTCTTTCTTGTTGTAACTCTTCAGTGATGCCTGACAGTCAAGTCGATTTAATAGAACCTCTCGGGAGGCATGCTTTCTTCCTGCACAAGAAATGATGAGATGTCAGTAATACGTAAAAAGGTGGCTTATGTCTGAAGAGGAAAGGACAGCCATGCATCAAGAAGGAACACCCATGAGTCAGAATAGAACAAGACCCCTTGTGCTGCTCACCTAGGAATGCCCCTCCATTGCCATTGCAAACGAGGGAGCTGTAGAATGTGCTGGAAAGTCCACACTCACTCTTCCAAAATGTTCCAGGGCTGGAGAACAAGCCTGAGGGGCAATAGAAGTCGTGATGGGAAGAGTTGGCTAAGACCCAGGAGCTGGGATTCTGGCTGACTCGCTCCCAGCCTTTGCTCCCACTCCTTAGCACAGTGGTCTTCAGCCTTCTTCATGCTGTGACCCTTTAACATAGCTCCTCATGTTGCGCTGATCCTCAACCATCACATTATTTTTGCTGCTACTCCATTAGCTGTGATTTTACTGCTGTTGTGAATCATAATGTAAATATTTGATATGCAGATGGTTATAGGTGACCCCTGGGAAAGGGTCATTCTACCCAAAAAGGCTCACAACCCCCAAGCTGAGCATCACTGCCTTAGCATCTCATGTCTGTCTTCATCTCTGGCACCTTCTGTTCTCTTCTCCTTACTCCTTCCCTAGTTTAGTTCAGTTCACCTTGCAACGAGCTTCCCATCCCCCACCATCCAGATTCCATGGCTTCCTATTGCCTTCCTCTCTGGCTCATGCCTGCCTGTTTCCTACCTCGTGCCTTCCTGGTTTCTACCCCCTTGGCTCGCCAAGCAGATTCCCAGCTACAGTGCTGGAGATTGGCCTTAGGGTGTGGGGTGGGCACGGAAGTGGAGACCTGCATCCTCTTCTCTCTGTGGACGTCACCCAGAACTAACCTGCTCTGCCGTTCCTATCACTGCTCTTTCCAGTGAGGGCTGGGGAGGGCAAAACCATAGCAAAAAGATCAGAAAGAGGGAAGCTCTTGCCCTCTACAAGCCTGGAAGCCACTTCTGTGAACCCAGCTTCCTGCTTAGCATCTGGCCCAAGCGTGGGCCAGCCTTGTCCCCAAATTACTCCATTAGCCACAGCTTCTTGCTGAGTTGGTTCCATTACATGTGGTACAATCCATTCTTTCTTCGCCAGCCTTTCTCCATTTTACAGCCTTCCGGTAGCCTTCATCTCTTCTGCACATCTTGTCTACCCGGGTGGATCCGAGCCTGGGGTGGAGGACAGGGGGGTCCTCCCTACAATGCACAGAGGCATTCAACATTGAAGATCCTCCCTTCCTCTCCACCCTTGCCAGTATATCCCCTCCACCCAATTCCACACTCAGCCTGAAGCCTGGACCATCCTCTGCTCCTGTAGCTAATTAACTCCCTTTTCCTGCATCCCACCATTCCTAAGAGCTCAGGTCTGTTCCACCATTCTCCTCTGATCTACTGCACAACCAGCCAGAACCTGATGAGGCAGCATGCAATTATCCCTGTCTGAATTGTTTTCCAGCCATTTCATGAGCTACTGACGGGAGCCACAGCTCACAGAGATGATGGGCTGGAGTCAATGCCCTTGTGGATAACATCAGGAGGCTGGGTTCCTTTTGGTCAAAGGTCATTGAGTGAATCTTTTCCAAGATCATGCCTCCTGTGTTTTGCCCTCATATTCGCATATTCACCTGCTCCAAATAACTGTTATTAATGTCATGGGGCTATTTAAAACAGTATGATTTTACAAAGAAAGTTGAAACAAGTAGTGACTCCACTTCCATCTTGTTGTTAGCAGTGAATAATAGAAAGAGCGCCATTTCAATTAATCTGGACCCCCGAGATCTCTCAAACACTGGACCACCAAAACAAGCGGCATACACCAGCTGATATGAAGCCCTCAACACACATACAGTAGAGGACTTCCAGGTCTATGTTCATTCAGAGATGATGCACCTAACCCTCAAGAGAGGAGGCCCCAGGGAGTTTAGAGGTCAGGTGGGGTGGGAACATCCACATGGAGACGAGGGCATGGGGAGGAGGTGTGGGATGTGAACAGTTGGAGGGTGGAAGGGGGCAGGGGAATAAACTATGGGTGTAAAAATAAATTAATTAATAAAAAGATTCAAGAAGGAAAAGAAAAAAGGAAAAAAGAAAAGAAAAGAAAAGGAAGGGAAGGGAAAGGAGAGGAGAGGGGAG
>NW_019168511.1:185148-187885 GCF_000001635.26 Mus musculus | reverse complement strand
GGAGGGGGGAGGGGAGGGGAGGGGAGGGGAGAAGAGAAGAGAAGAGAAGAGAAGAGAAGAGAAGAGAAGAGAAGAGAAGAGAAGAGAAGAGAAGAGAAGAGAAGAAAAGAAAAGAAAAGAAAAGAAAAGAAAAGAAAAGAAAAGAGGGCCATCTCAGGCAAGCATATAGCCTGAACATTTATGAGAAGAGAGAGGGCCACACCAAAACCAGGGCCAGCCCCAAACTAATGCTCAGGAAACCCCATCAGAACGGGAAGTGTAGTCAGAGACCAAGAGAGAGCATCTCGACAGAGAGCACAGGAAGTGGGTCATTGTCACCTTCAAGTCCCCCTCCACCTCTCTCCCCCTGTTCCATCCACCACCACCACCACCCCTCCCTGGTTCTCTGTCTCTGTCTCTCTGGGTCAGTGGATTCTTGTTCCCGCCCCACAGCCCCGACCCCTGCCCCCATGGTGAGCTGAGCTGGTTCATTTTACCTCACCCCTCCCCCAGCCCCTGGGCAGGATGAGCTGACACCTTTGAAACTGTGAGTCAGAAATAAAATCCTTCTTTCTGATTCGCATTTCCCTGATGATTAAGGATGTTGGACATTTTTTCAGGTGCTTCTCAGCCATTCAGTATTCCTCATTTGAGAATTCTTTGTTTAGCTCTGAACCCCATTTTTAATGGGGTTATTTGAATTTCTGGAGTCCACCTTCTTGAGTTCTTTATATATGTTGGATATTAGTCCCCTATCAGATTTAGGGTTGGTAAAAATCCTTTCCCAATCTGTTGGTGGCCTTTTTGTCTTATTGACAGTGTCTTTTGCCTTACAGAAGCTTTGCAATTTTATGAGGCCCTATTTGTCAATTCTTGATCTTACAGCACAAGCCATTGCTGATCTGTTTAGGAATTTTTCCCCTGTGCCCATATCTTTGAGGCTTTTCCCCACTTTCTCCTCTATTAATTTTAGTGTCTTTGGTTTTATGTGGAGGTCTGTGATCCACTTGCTTTCTACAAGGAGATAAGAATGGATCAATTCGCATTCTTCTACTTGATAACCGCCAGTTGTGCCAGCACCATTTGTTGAAAATGCTGTCTTTTTTCCACTGGATGGTTTTGGATTAATCATCAGGGAAATGCAAATCAAACAACCTTGAGATTCCACCTCACACCAGTCAGAATAGCTAAGATCAAAAATCCAGGTGACAGCAGATGCTGGCGAGGATGTGGAGAAAGAGGAACACTCCTCCATTGTTGGTGGGATTGCAAGCTTGTACAACCACTCTGGAAGTCAGTCTGGAGGTTCCTTAGAAAACTGGACATAATACTACTGGAAGATCCAGCAATACCTCCCCTGGGCATATATCTAGAAGATGTTCCAACTGGTAATAAGGACACATGCTCCACTATGTTTATAGCAGCCTTATATATAATAGCCAGGCGCTAGAAAGAACCCAGATGTCCCTCAACAGAAGAATGGATACAGAAAATGTGGTACATTTAAACAATGGAGTACTACTCAGCTATTAGAAATAATGAATTTATGAAATTCTTGGACAAATGGATGTGTCTGGAGGATATCATCCTTACTGAGGTAACCCAATCACAAAAGAAGTCATTAGATATGCACTCACTGATAAGTGGATATTAGCCCAGAAACATAGAACACCCAAGATACAATTTGCAAAACACAAGACAATCAAGAAGAGGGAAGACCAATGGGTGGATACTTCATTCCTCCTTAGAATAGGGAACAAAATACCCATGAAAGGAGTTACAGAGACAAAGTTTGGAGCTAAGATGAAAGGATGGACCATCCAGAGACTACCCCACCCGGGGATCCATCCCATAATCAGCCACCAAACCCAGACACTATTGCATATGCCAGTAAGATTTTGCTGAAGGAACCCTGTTATAGCTGTCTTGTATGAGGCTATGCCAGTGCCTGGCAAATACAGAAATGGATGCTCACAGTCATCTATAAGATGGAACACAGGGCCCCAAATGGAGAAGCTAGAGAAAGCACCCAAGGAGCTGAAGGGGTCTGCAACCCTATAGGTGGAACAACAATATGAACTAACCAGTACCCTGGAGCTCTTGACTCTAGCTGCATATGTAGCAGAAGATGGCCTAGTGCGCCATCACTGGGAAGAGAGCCCCTTGGTATTGCAAACTTTATATGCCCCAGTACAGGGGAATGCCAGGGCCAAGAAGTGGGAGTGGGGTGGGTAGGGGAGTAGGGCAGGGGGAGGATATAGGGAACTTTTGGGAAAGCATTTGAAATGTATATAAAGAAAATATCTAATAAAAATATTTTTTAAAAATCCTTCCTTCTTTAACTATTTGCATCATCTCTTCTGTCACAGCAATTAAGCACCTACTTAGCATAGCCATCATTGAGGGATGTCTTATCTTCCTGCAGCCTCCATTCTCCTAACCCTCTCAGCTCAGTACCTGCAGCAACGCACAGTAAGTACTTCTGCTCAAAGCTTAAGAAATGCCAAGGGAAGTCTGTCAGGGGTTGGGTGTTTACTTAGACTCTTGGAGGCTCTGGGTCTCATCTCCCAACAAGGTGGGCAGAAGGAAGGGAGGGAGAGGAGGGCAGGATAGATAAAGAGAGGCAGGGGTTGGGGTGGAGGGGGTGGGAGGAGAGGAAAGAAGGAAGAGGGAGGGAAGGAGATGAGAGGGAAAGGAAGGAGAAGGGAGGAGAGGGGAGGAGAGGAGAGGGGAGGAGAGGAGAAGGAGAAGGGGAAGG
>NW_019168511.1:0-185090 GCF_000001635.26 Mus musculus | reverse complement strand
GAGAGGAGAGGAGAGGAGAGGAGAGGAGAGGAGAGGAGAGGAGAGGAGAGGAGAGGAGAGGACCTTAAGAGAGACAATCTGACTCAGCCAGGCTGTAGCTGGGTCCCCCTTCCATTGGGGATCCAATCAGGAATAAAGCGGTCTAAAGTATCAACAGAGCAAGGTAGGGGACAAAGTGGGGGACCTTAGGAAAGACTCTAATTAAGGTGTGACAGAAGACCAAGGACCGGTCTCTATAGTGATATTTATGACCATTTACAGCACATTTAAAACGAACCATTAGCCCTGTCTGATTTAACATCTGCTTTGCCAATATGCTGGTCTCACAGAGTGCCCCTAATTTCCAAGTTCATTAACAAAGAGAAATCTGCAATCTGGACCCCACCTGGGTTAGGCTGAGTGCACAGTGTCAGTCTGAACCCACAGTGTGACATCTTCCTGTATCCACCCTTTTTAAATCTACATGTGGGGTTGGGTAGATGGTTCAGCATCTAGGAGCATGAGCTTAAGACCTAAGGACAGTCCCCAGCACCCAAGTCAGACAGCTCACTGAAGCCATCACTTCAGCTCCAGCAGATCCAACACTCTCCTCCTCAGGCCCCTGCACACATGCACACAAACCCATACAGAGATACTCCTGCAGAGAAATAAGTAGTAAAATAAATTTTTTTAAAAATTAAACCTTCCACATTTAACAAACTCAAAGCGTTCATCTAAGTTGGGCTACTCTCTTAAACTAACAAGTTCCCTCTCATTCTCTTTGAATTCTGAGCCCATTAAAAATGCAACTTCCCCCTCTCACTGTCTCAAAGGAACTTCCTGCTGCCACGTTCCATGAACCTTCCCCAGTGAGCATCATGGTATCCCTGGGATTCCTCACTGCTGGACAGCCAAGTGTCTGCTCATCCACAAAGAATAGATTTGGATGTAAACCTTCCTGTCTAAAAATCAGCACAACCATTTTTTTTTAAGTTCAAAACTTTCAGGAAACAGATTTAATAAAAAAAAAAAAAAAGAAGAAGAAGAAGAAACTGTCAGGTTTCAATGTTGCCTGTCTTTTTTTATTCATTAAAACAAGTAAGCTAGTTAAAAAAAAAAGTACTACTGTATTATAACATTACTGGCATATGAGTCTCCATTTTGTAATTTTTAAACATAGATTGCTCCCATAAAGTGAAGACTAAAAAAATAATGAGAATTCCCACCAGACCTCTAACAAAAACATCGTCAAATTGTGAAGTGCAGAAAGAAGAAACTTAATTAACTCTGGAGTAAGGAATTATGGGGACATGCCTAGCATTTTATGGACTAGAAAGTGAACAGCATTGAAACTAAGCTAAATATTTCTGAGACTACTTTTACCTTCAGTGATAATAAATTATTGAATTTCCTGCCAAAGGAGAGAGTTATAGAACCCACAGGACTCAGATTTAACACAAAACAAATCAGTATTATTGGACGTTAATGATTTTTGAGTCTTTGAGATGGATTTTATAGTCACCGACAACGATTCTGTCTCACTCACACTGAATCACATAGAAAGGAGGAATTTTGAAAATTGGCATTTCCCACACAATTTATTACCTACAACTAAAGGCAAACACTGGCTCCCTCAGTATCACTCTTCCTCACTTCCTCTTGAGAGCAGCACTCCCACAACAGGACTCTGTGTGAACACAGAACTCTGCTGGAGGGGATGTGTTCCTCAGATCCTCTCTGCCTCACTTTCTTGCTGGTCCTGTAGGTAGGCTTTGATATAACAGTATTGCCTTTGCTTGTATTCTCCCTAATAACCTACCTGATGCAACAAATGCATGGCTGTATCACTATTTTTAGTAGACAAGCAAGTTTTTTCTTCCGAGTCTAAATATAGATGTATTCAGAATACAGATATTCATTACCCCAAGAATTAATTGCTTCCTCCTCTTTGCCAGAGACAATGGACACCTCTGATCCAATGTAAATCACATTAGTTGGCTTATTCTATGGCATTATGGCTTGATTATGGTCACCCCACCAACTCATATGCTTAAAGACTTGCATCCCCAGCTGCCAGGATTGCTTTTGGAGAGTGTAGAAACTCTAGAGTAAGAGGCATAACTCATGGAAGGCCATTCAGAGTTATAGCCTGACTGTGTTTCAGTCTGACTTCTCTCCTTCCAGATCCAGAGGATGCAAGGAGCCTTTACCACAAACTCCAGCCACTGTGAGCCCCATCACATCTTCCAAAACCTGATGGATGGAAACTTCCTTAAGTATGTGCAGTATTTTGTCACAGTGACAAAAGAAGAAAATAATACAGAGAATTGGTACCAGGAGTGGGGTGTTTGATGTGATAAACTTGGCCAGGTAACTCTTAGACTTTGGAACTGACTTTGTGGGGTCAGTTTGGAAGATTTGCAGCTGCAGGCTAGAGAAATTTTATGGGCCATTTTTTCTAGGCACTCTTAAGTTGAGAATGCTGACAGAAGGACAGACAGTAAAGACACTGCTCATGAGGTTTCAGGCAAAACAACGACAATAAAAATGATAGTATTGGAAATTGGCTAAAATTTATTTTTTGTTATAGTCTGTAAAGTCATCAGGTTGTGATCTTCTTGTGTCTTAAAAAAAAATCTGACTGAAGCTGAATTCAAAATAAGTTAACTAATTTGTTTAGCAGTGGAAATTCCAAAATAATGTAACAGTAGGGCTGTGGCTCCCTTAATAATCTCTATCTTTAGTCAGATTAATAGTTAGAATGAAGAGAAGAAATCAGAGTGGAAGATGTGAACGGCTATGAAGTTTGTGGGCGCAGGCGCATTTGAAGCTGTGGACAACATGGGTTGCAGACAGAAGAGTGATACTTGTTAATGAGGTAAAAGCTACCACAGAGAAAAATTGCACTTTGCAAAGGTCACATGAGGCTGCGATGCTGGAAGGACTTTGGAACAGTGTTGCATCTGTTAAAACAGTGAGGACTCTGGCAGTTAGACTGGTGCATGGGCCCATGGAGAGCAAGACAGACACCTTGTTTTGAATGTGAAAACAGGTCCCTCAGGCTCATGCCTTTGAACACAGGGTTCCCATAGAGTGGTGCTGTTTTGAGAAGGGGTAGGTACTTTAGGGTAGTGACCTACTTATCATCAGTAGGTCTCTGGAGGTAGACCTCCCCTATGTCTACCTCTATGTCCCGATAGAGTTAGCCAATGAAACCACCTAGTTCATACTCCTTGGGGCAAGAAAGAGTCCCAGCATCTTTGGCTAGCCAAACATCTTGGCATAGTAT
Source organism: Mus musculus (assembly GCF_000001635.26). Taxonomy (NCBI): domain Eukaryota; kingdom Metazoa; phylum Chordata; class Mammalia; order Rodentia; family Muridae; genus Mus; species Mus musculus. The sequence goes on along the minus strand of NW_019168511.1, from coordinate 181,822 downwards.
CTGATGGTACCAAGGGATGTCTTGTGAGTATCAGAATACCCCATCCTCAGATATCCCAAGAATCAAGTGGCCGAAAGAAGACAACATAGCTGACACAATGAGTTACAAGTTACATAACTCATTCCTCTTTACCTGTGAATCTGATCATGTGACCTAAGCCTTCTTCCTAAATATAAATTACACAGCTTGCCTATCTTTTGGAAGGAGTTGGAAAGTGAGAAGAAGAGGAACCAGGAGAAAAGGGCGGCAGAGAAGGAAGAGGAAGGAGCTGTTTCTGATTCATCACTGACAGGAAGCACATTAAATAGTTTATATGCTTTATCTAATTTAATCCTATCAAGAGCCCTAAGAGAAAAACACTTAGTGGGTTGTTTCACCTGGGGAAACAGCAACTGTTAAGTGACTGCTCCTGGTTGCCCTTAGAAGCAAAGGTAAATACTCAGATATTGTCAGATAAAGCAAGTGATGCTTATCAGTAACCATCAGTGTTCCCCCACGGTACTTCAGGGAGAGGGGTCAAGAGCCAGAGAAAGATGTAAGCAGCTTAGTCTCACTCACAGCATTCCAAACACACACACACACACACACACACACACACACACACGCATATACATGCATACACACACATACACACATAAACACACATATACAAACATGCACACATATATATATACATATACATATGTATACACATATACACACATACACTCATATATATATAAACATATATACATGCAAACACATATATTCATTCATATACACACATACACACAAATGTACATATACACTACCCTCACACATACACACATATACACATACATACACACATATATTCATTCACATACACACAGACATACATACACACTACCCACACACATACACATATATATGCACATACACTTATACATTCACATGCATACACACATAAACACACATATACTCACATACACTCATATACACACATATATGCACATGTAAACACACATACGCTATATATGCACACATATACACATACATACACACATACATTCATATACGCAGATACATGTATACACACAAACTTACATACACATATACATACATACACATACATACACACCACCACACTACACACACACACACACACACACACACACACACACCAGTCTCTCACATTGGACTATATGCTCCATGTACTGAGACAAAGGACAAGAAAATTGCTTGAACCCTGATGGCAGCCATACAGACAGAAGCTGACACAAAACATCTCCACACATTAGAACTGTATGATCTACCCAAGAGGAGACACAGCCAGGTCATGTTTCAAAAACAAGGTCCAGAAAGTGTAGAGATCTCAGTTTTGCTACAACATTCCAGACCCAAGATTCCTGCCAAACTTCCACTAACATGGTAACATGGTCTGTATGCCTGAAATTAGGGAATCTCTGCAAATTTCAGCAGTTAGGGACGCTCTACAAATTTCAGATTCTCTTGATTTTTTTTTTCCTTAACTCATGTTTGTGTGGTATATTCAAGTGGGGCTGTGGTGTGTGTGTGTGTGTGTGTGTGTGTGTGTGTAGGAGTCAGGTGTGTGCATGTGCAATGCATTTTACCCATGAGAAAGAAGTGCATCTCATGCAGATATCTTTCCTCTATGGATTCTCCATGTGTTTGTTTGTTCGTTTGTTTTGAGGCTGGGTCTCTCACTGACAGAGACACTTGCCACTCCCGTTAGCTGAGTTGACCAGTGAGACCCCAGATCTCAGAGCCACACCTCAACCCTCAGTATTGGAATTGAGGGTCCATGCTATTATGCTATCTTGCATGTTGATGCTGAGGGTCCCATCTCAGGCCCTCATGCTTGCCCAGCGAATTCTTTATCCACTGAGCCATCTCTCTAGCCCCAATTCACTTTCTTATATATCCAAGAAACAATGAGAAATGTTTTCCAGCTGGCAGGTTTTGAAACTGTGAACTATACACTCCTTTGCCACAACTGTTGCAAACCCTCATATCTCAGCTCCCCTGGACCTACTAGACCAAAAGACGGAAGACGGGAAGGCAGAACTTAAAACCCTCACATGCCCAGTTCCTCATACTTGATATTTAATGGTAACATGCCTTCCAGATTGCACGAAGAATCTCATTTGTGCACAAAGAACCTTCCGTTCAAAACCCATTACTGTTTCAAACTTTTCATTCCAATGTCTGACTTTGTAGAAGAAGCCAGGGACCTGAAATTTCGAGCTTCCTTAAAAAGTGTACTCATTAAACAGCATGTTAATCGTGGATCGGGGATTGAACATTATACAGCCCATTAAGCTTCTTGTATGTTCCTGGAAGACCATAGATAATATAAAAGTACAAATGATCCAGTGGTTAAAATAATTGGTTATAATGAACTGCAAAATTAATTATGAATGACCATATTGCTTACCCAGTTGACCTAAGTCATTAGCAGATGTAATGTGTTGGGTAAAAACAAAATGTAATCTGGTTTCTAGTGTTATAAGAGCATCCACTGTGGTCCCTAGCTCTGGATGTCAGCATAGAGGATGCTCATGAAGGATGCAGGAGGCCACTGGCAGCTGTCTGGAGAAGATTTCATCATGAATCCATCATAAGAACATAATCTATTGTGAGACCTTGGGTTTGTTAGAGAGCAGGGAGAAAATCTTATGTAGTTAAATGAAGCATTCTGTGCCAGCAAGTTATTTCCTGACCTAACTAAACCAATGTTATTCTAGTGTTTCTACAAAAGATTATCCATAAGAGATTTGTGGGAAATAAAGGGGAATTGCAAGGGAAGGTTTCTGGTTCAAATGTCTGGAAATTACCACCTTTGGGGCATCAGAACACAGGTCTGAAACAGTTCATGTCTAGGGCTATGAACAACAGGGCATACATTATGCCACATAGAGAACATAGAAAGCAGGGAGAGATGCTCCCAGAACAGGTGGGAAAGATAGAAAACAAGGGCATTGTGGGGAAAGAAACAAAACAAAATGAACAAATAGCAACAAAAACAAAAAGAGAAGCCATCCACCAGGTGCACAGCCAGATCCATGGGGAATCATGGCTGTCATTTATCCCTTGCCCTGGGCCATCCCCAGCCATGGGTAATTTTGAACAGATAAGTCTGGACAGGAGATAGACAGGAAAGAGAATTATTCCCCACAGTGTGGACTTTTCACAGGAGACTCTTCAGCCAAGGTACTCACATCTTGGCAGTGTTCTGCTCAGAGGCTCCCACACTCCACAACATCTTTCCAGCTCGGTTTTATTTAACACAGAGTCTCCCAAACATAGTTATTACAGTTATTTATGTAACTCAAGTTAATAGTAGAATATGTCAAGTGTGGTGGTATATGCCTACAATCGGAGCATTCAAAAGGCTGAGGCAGGGGAATTCTAGGTCAGCTCAAGTGGCATGAGTTCACAGCCTATACACATCAAGACGATATCTGAGGGGACTGGAGGGATGGATCTGTAGTTAAGAGCACTATCTGCTCTTCCAAGGGGACTCTGGTTAAATTCCCAGCACCCACATGGGTGGCTTAGAACCATCTGAAGTTCCAGTCCCAGGGGATTTGATATTCTCTTCTGCTCTTTGTGGGTTCTACACGCACATGGTGCACAGACATACATCAGGCAAATATCATACACATAAAATAAAATTAAGACTGTGTTTCTGAAAAACAAAACATCTGAGTATGGTGTCACATGCTTAAATCCTATCATTTGGTTGGTAGAGAAAGGACAGTTGAAGGCCATCCTCAGGCCAATGCCAGCCTGGGTTATATGAGACTGACTCACATGGGAGGAGGAAGGGGAGGAGGAGGAGGGAGAGGAGAAGGGAAAGGAGGGGGAGGAGGGAGAGGAGGAGGGAAAGGAGGGGGAGGAGGGAGAGGAGGAGGGAAAGGAGGGGAAGGAGGGGAAGGAGGGGAAGGAGGGGAAGGAGGGGAAGGAGGGGAAGGAGGGGAAGGAGGGGAAGGAGGGGAAGGAGGGGAAGGAGGGGAAGCGGAGAGTGAGGAGGAGGGGGAGGAGGAAGGGAAGGAGAAAAAAGAAAAAAAGGTGATGAAGACAAGTAGAATTATACTTTTGCTGATGGAGTGAGTACCTTTAGCATGACGTCTGATCAATAGGGTTATACGTAATTGGGTGTTGCATCACGAGGTTGATTTCAAAGGTATCATTTCTGTCAGCAGTAGTATTCTCAACAGGTCATCCCTGGGAAGGTGGAGGTCCTGAGGCAAACAATCTAATTGTCTCTATCCCTGTACTTTTTATAACCCATGAACTTTGTCAAAACGTAAATCCTCCTCCTCTCCAACCCCACCCCACCCACCACCCACCCCACTGCCAAGGCAGCCTTTATGAGAAGAAATTAATCATCAGGAGATCTTCCATGGTGGAGTCCCTTGAGCGGGTCAGAATCCTGTGGTCTTGGTGGCAAATGGGAAAGAACGTGATAATGCTTTTGGTTGTCGACATGGTAATTTGAATTTTCAATGTGCTTCTGTCAGCCTGGTATTCTCCATTATAAAAGTGCCAGGCTGACAGTTTTCAAACAAAAATCTGGCTTCCAGCTCATAGACCTCTCTCTGCTCAGGAGCAGACTGCCTCCCCAACTCAAACTCCCTACAAGTCTTTCTGAACACTAGCAACTAAACTTCCTGCCTGGCCTTCAGCTGATGCTCCTAGAGAGAGGACTGAGGCTCCCGTGTAGCAAGAGGGTTCAGCCGCCTGTATCTCCAGATCTTCCACACCAAATCCGGGGCTTTCACACTCAAATCAATCTGGCAGCAGCAGTTGGCCTATGTGTGCTAAGAGAAGGCAGAACCAAGATGCCCAGCCTGCATTCAGGGCCAGCTGCTTACATTGTAGCCAAGAGGAGAAAAAGACAACTCAGGTGTTCGGTTTTAACAATGTCTGTGTTTTTCTAATGAGAAATACGCCCCACGCCTGCAAAGCTCCTGTACTTGAATACCTGGTCCCTTGCTGCTGGTGCTGTTTTGAAGGCTGGTGGGACTTTCAGGAAATGGAGCCTCACTGGAGGAAATGAGTTGTTAGGGGTGAGCCTTATGGGTAGAAGCCTGCCCCTGGCTCCTGCCCTTGTCCCCTGTTTCTTAACTAACTATTGGCCCCCAAAAGCTTGTTCCTGCTGCCATGCTTCTCCTGCCACGGTGACTGAATCCCATCAGCTCATGAGCCAAGTTAAACCCACCCTCCCTTGAGTTAGTATCTGTCTGATAATCTGTCACAGCAACAAAGATGTAATTAATAAAAGATAAAAGTCTGTGTCAGCCTAGACTAGCCCATCTCTGACCGAATCTAGCCCATGCCTGGCTGTAAGGCATGACACCTGCAAGCCAGATGTGCCTGTCGTAATGATGGGCTAGACCAGCCTGCCAGGATCCTCCCTCACTCCAGTTCTCTGGAATGGAGTAGCGTTTCTCTTGTACTTTCTTACAGAGCCTGAAGAGTCCCTCTCTCAGCATCAGATGGCATTTTGTGGAACCCAATAAAACACTAAAAATAACAAAGCTTAAATACCCAAAGCTTGTTTCTTCATGTAAAAGTGAGAAGCAAGCTGTCCAATACTGGTAAGTTGGTTTCTCACCATCGTGAGGAACTCTGTTGCTCCTTCCTTCCTGTTCAGAAGAGATAAGGCTATACCATGCTCCTGAAGATCTTCTCAGACAGTTTTTATTTATTTCAATATCTAGGACGAAAAGGCCATTTTATATGTAGTTTCCAAGAAAATGACCACCTATAGTCATAATATTGGCTGCCTCGTGCTGCCAATAAAATAGAGCCCATGGTAGTATATAGGTGAGGTTTAAGTTCAGTCCGTGTAGGCAGACGAGGGCTGATTTGGTAGACTGTGCTCATTATGGAACTCTCACTTCATAGGTGTTAGTGGCTGCTTCTACTCTGATCCAACTATCTTACAGTCTAACCAAGGCAGAAGAAAAGTGTTTCCTGAAGCTCCACCTGTGGCTCTGTCTGCAACCAAGTGTGACTCCTAGCTGCAAGGGAGGCGGAGAAATAAGTGACTATATGCTCAGCTAAACTTAAAAATAAAATAAATAAATAAATAAATAAACCAGTCTAAAAGAGGAAGAAATTCACTTTGGACAAAGATACCAACATCTGTCAACAGGTGTAAGAGATGGAGAGAGCAGAGGCTGGCTTACTTAGAGTAGTGCTTATTGTGACCTTCACCATGGCCAGCTACTGGGTGTGAAGGCTTGCCTTGGCTAAGAGGTGCTATCACTACCATGACTCCTGAGCTAGATCTCTTCAATTTGATGCGTTTTTGTTAGACTACATTTTGCAAGTCCCTCGGGATAGGAATGTGGCATCAGTCCAAAGCTTCTCAATTAGTCCCTTCCTAACTTTCCCTAACCTTGTCTGGGAAGTCCAGGATATTTTGTGTTCCAGGATTGGCCACTTTTAGCTAAGGCATGAAGGACTATAAATGAAACAAAACAAACAAAAATAAACAAACAAACACAACACAAAACAAAAAAAACATTCATTTTTGTTAAGGAAGTGATTTCAGTCTCTTCAGTATTACCACAGACCCAGACAGACAGACATTCATTTAAAAACAGGAGCATCAGGTTGAATGAAATTCGGGTTGACTGAGGTGAAGTTGTGGATTTTGCCCCCATTTAGCATTTCCTATGTGTCCTCTGCATGATAACTTAGGAAAGAAACAATTAAAACAAAACTTATTAGGAGTCTACTGTCTTGAAATAAAATAGTAGCAAGGAAATATTTTCAAAAAAAAAAGTACTGTGGGTAATTGTTACTTTGTAAAGTTCAGAGACACTTTATAGAAACATAGGGGCTCTAGACATGTCTCCCTGCCCATCCTGAGTGAGGTCAGCAGTTCTCAGCAAGTCAGGGCTGGGAAAGAGCATGTCTAATGCCGCCTATGGCTCATAGAAGGCAGTCACTAAATGTCTTCCAAATCCAAATTTATCAAAAGAAAAAGTGCAATGTAATGTTTGTCAAATGCAATGTCCATGAATCTTCTTTATAGACGTAAAAGACCTTGTTTAAATTTCCCACTTTAGGAAAATAAACTAAATATTTTCAAAGTTCTGTGGCTAGCATGGTATTTAGTACCTAGAACAAGGTCTGTTGTTTTCCTTTAAAATATAGAAAGCTTAGATTGGAAATTTTACCTATAAAGTCCATTTAGTTTTACAACTTAATTATATGTAGTAAAACTTTACTACCGCATTTAACAGGTATTAACCTAATTCTTTTTAAACAAAAGCAATATTTGACTGGAAATGAACCCTAAACCAAGAAGACAAAAAGGAACTCCCTTGAAATATTTCCTTAGTATTTACTTTTCAAGAAAGGCCAACCAGCTAACGCTCCGCTTCCTTAATGTCTTATTTGTGTTGTGGCAATATTTTCAGGGAAACAGATTTGTTACTATGGTAACATTTTAGCATCACCATGATACCCTTGTATCAGAAAGGTGAACCCAACTGTGAGCTTTACCATAGCAGATTTTAGACTACTGAATGTATACATTGGTCAAAATAAATTTTAAACTCAGGAAATAACTGGGAAACACAGGTATTTTAGGTCGATTCATCTCTTCTTATGCTCTCAAGTATTTGTCACTTTCTTGTATAATAAAATGAAACAAGAAAACAAATCTCTCCAAGGCTGGAAATATATCATCCCTTTTCATTTTAATATGCTTTGGGAGGGAAGTCTTTCAGAATCTACCCCTTATGGGATGTATTTCTGTATCAGATAAAATATCTTTAAAGTCTTCCATAAAAAAACATCCACAAAATAACATTATGTCCTTAAAATATGTTTCACATCGAATATTTACAACTCCTGGCTTCAGAAGGTGCTGGCATACATATGCATGAGCAATAATAAAGACTTCTTGGGTGATTATCTGAAATTCAATTTGACTCTACAACTATTTATTGACTAGTGTGTAATCAGATAACAAGTTTATAATGAATGAGATCCACACTTCACAAGATACCATGGGAGCCTCATCATTGGTCGGAGCCCACTCTAACACACACAGAGAGATGCTGAGCTTTAAGATGCAATGCCGTAAAACACAGCCCTCTGCCTCGAGATGTTTGCATTATTAATCCTTTAAACAACACCAGTGCATTACATATTTTCAACTCACAAAATACACTTGTGAATTGGAATACTGTCATTTCCTTTAACCCTCTCAGTAGCCTCCTGCGGGTGGCTGAGAACAGGTGAGAGACCATTTTCATTCCATTGACAAAGCACTGCCTGGCACCTGGGAAACCAGCTCAGAGTCAGGGAGCCACACGGACGGCAAAAGTAAGATTATAAGTGTATCTTTTATCAAAGAAGAAAAAAACAGAAAAGAAAAGAAAAAAAAAGAATCTTTTCAATTCTAATAAACTTCTCCAAAATATATTTAGGATGTCTAGGCCTGTGTATAGACTCCATAATATACCCATACAGATCAGTAGAACCAGAGGGCAATACATGGAGCCTTAATGACGCTATAGGCAGAGAACTCTAAGTGTGGACCCATCTGCTGCACTTGGGAAGGATGACTAAGATTCCAGAGAGCAGGAGAGGCCAGGAGTCCATTGCAGACCAAGTGCTGTTCTAACTATGTTCTTCCCTGGAGCATGGTAAGCTGGGGGTAGTTTATATTTTGTTTTCTTTTTTCAATGTTTACTCCATAATGCCCAGAACAGCCCCTGAATCTTGCGAGGTCATTAATCAATACCCCAGCCTCTTCCTATAACAGACCCTCAAAGAACGTTTGGCAAAATGGAGAAATGAATAACTGAATCAGGAGAAGTAAACAGACAAGCGTTCTTCTATAACATTTAAGGATTTGGCAGTCCTATCGAGTTTCTGAGTGAGTCTTCTAACTAATTGCCTCCATCGCTCCTGTATTCTTTGGCATCAGTGACTCTCCGCTGGAGACTTACCCCTCCCCCCCAGGAAACATCTGGAAATAGTTTTGGTTACCATGATGGGGGAATCCTACTGGTATCTGTGAGAAGACTTCTCAGACGATGCCAGGCATCCTTCAGTGCAGATGAAGGCATTACTGATAACTTTTTGGTCACTCCTCTAACAAGAGTTATCTGAAATTAAACCAGGGTGGGGTAGAGAAACTTTGTTTAATAAGTTTGTTGTTGTTGTTGTTTCGTTTTGTTTTGGCTTTGATGTGTTGAAACAGCATCTCACATAGTCCAGACCAGATTAGACTCACTCTGTAGTCCTGAATGATCTTAAAACTTCCTGATCCACCAGCCTGCCTCCATCTCCCGAATGCTGAGGTTACAGGTGTGCACCACCATGCCTGGTTATGCTCTGTAAGTTCCTGTAAATATTTCTGTTTCAGTGATAGGGATAAATATGTCAGAGGAGTAATTATTACCGATAGCAATAAATAGTAATTATCAACTTTGGCAAGTGCCATGAAAGACCAAGTGGAATGCCGGTGGGAAATTCCGAGTGCTTTATTCCTTCAAGGTAGGAAAGGACAATTCATCTTGTCCGGGAGACAACACTTCGGAATATCTCAGGCAAGTTCATTAGATATACTAGATACCCAAGATTAATGAGCCCCTTTCCAGGTTGAAAATAATTCAGTGCCTGGGGCAATTATTCTGCTGTTTACTTTCTAACACATGGCATCTCCTCTTCAACACTGTCAACTCAAAGAACTAATAAATAACACAACAGTACCCGACACTCAATAGACTCCTGTTCTCTTTGAAACATAAGGCCAAATTTAAACCATTTGGTCTACAAAGGAGAGCTGGTGTCCAATTTTGTCTCACAGGAAAGTCAGCCTTCCTCCTTACAATTCTGAGGCTGCAAATTACAGAACTTCTGCTCAAGCCCTGAAATAACCACGTGACACAGACTGGACCAATGAAACTCTCTCTTTCCGGGTAGGTTGGTGGAGCAGCCTCCTCCACTGAAGTACCCTCTGTGTGTTCCTGTTGCCCGAGGTATTTGCTCTCAATTAATCTGTCCTTACCTCCTGTGAGGAACTCCAGTGTTCTTTTAATGACTTATTTTCCCCTCTTGAGTTGGCCAAGCCTACCACGTACTCACAACCAAAGAATTACACCTGATACCGTTTGATGCTTTGCTTCAGGAGTGGACACTAACTCGCAGAAGGAAATAAAAAGAGCCAGAACTTCCTCCTCTTTCTCCTTACCCTTCTCCTCCCCTCCCCCTCCCCCTCTCCCCTCCCACCTTCCTACCTCTCCTCCTCTCCCCCTTTTCCTCCCCTCCCCCCTCTTCCTCCGACTTTCTTCTTTCCTTTCACACTGACAGGTGAATGTTCATTAGGAGTTATTAAGTGGAGAACTTCTGACTCAGCCTCTGAAGTAGACCTTCACATACCTCACTGTATTCAGGGGCTTGCTGACACATCTCCCAAACTGACTAGCACTGTCCTGTGTGTCTGCAGTATTCCAGAAAGGGAATTGTAAGAGTCCCATGGCTTGGTTGGTAAGGGACGTTGTATCTCCACCTGACTTAACTTTTGATGTCTGTATATGAGAGGAGTTAGCTGCCGTGTCATTGGGACACTCTGGGGACCTTATGGAGAGTTTACCAAGTGGAGAATTCAGTCCCTGGACAACAGTCTGAGCTTGCCATCTTGGAATGGGATCCGTGTCACACTATCAGGTGACTGACGGTGCGGGCTACAACTTCACGATGACACCGTCAGATGCTATGTGGTAGCTATCTAGCTCAGATACCTCCAAGTCCCCAACCCACACTGTGTGAGATGATACATACTTGTTTGGAGCCACTAGGATGTCTGGTAATCCGTCAGACGGCGAGAGATCGCTAATACAATAATCAATTCCATCCTGGATAAACACAAACCCCATGTTTACTTGAACTGTCAAAATGAACGAAGAGAGGAGGATTTTATTTGTTTTCTCTAAGAAACAATTTCTGTAAACAAAACTACTTCATATAATGACTCGATTTCACGGAAGACAAAGGCAAAAAAAAAAAAAAAAGCCAAAGCCAACACAGGTATATGGGACCCATCGAAACTCTTTTCATTTCCGGTTTTTAAACTGTGTGTACAGTTAAAGAATGTCATTACCTGTATACATCATGAAATATTCACCATAACCAGTTAATTCAATACAGCTGCCTCACAAAATTACCATTTTGTGTATGAGTCTGCAGACGGGGTTGGGGCAGGGAGTTCTGGGAGAAAGGAGTCAGAAGAGACTTAACATCTATCTTCTCCAGAATGAGGAGATAGATCAGTGAGTAGAACCCCTAGCTGTACCAGTCTGACTTTGGGTCCAACCCCAGAACTCACATAAAAAGCCAAATGTATTAGCAATACACCTGTAAGCCAAGTCCTACATAGAGACGGGGCACTTTCAGACCATCCAGTATATGCCACACAGTGCAAAAACAGGAGAGAGCCTGTTCCAACAAGGTGCAAGGCAAGAGCTGACTCCTGAAAACAGTCCTTTGTCCATCACATCCACACTGAGGGTGAATGTATGACCGCATGCACACAATAAATCAATCAATCTACCCTCTAAGCACATTCTAAGTGCATGGTGTTGCCAGGGACACTCTCCAGAGCTTCTCCTCATACAACTGAAACTGGCTACCTTTGACACCATCTGATCCTCCCTAGCCCCAAAAGATGCTCAGGTAGAATTATATGAGCAATGGAAGAACATTCAAGGCCAAAGAGTCCAGAGGTGTCAAGGGCTTCACAGCCTGGGGTTGCCTATGCTTCTCCTGGATGTGTGGCTCTGGTTCTTTCATTCTGTCTGCGGCAGGAAAAGCTCAGAGGCCTGGGACACCTATCAGGCAACTGCTCAACAGCTTGATAAATATTTTGTTTAAACTTATCTTAGTTTTTCCCCCTCCCTATTGTTATTTCCCCCTTATGCCCATTTCCCCATTGATTTTTGTTACATTTGTTACATTTCCTTATATAATTTTAAATCCTACCTTTAAATGATTAAATGAACACCTAGCATCTAGAAGATTCTAAGCTCCAGACCCACCATGATGCTGTCTATTCACTTTTATCTTATCCACAGTCTCTCTCTCTCTCTCTCTCTCTCTCTCTCTCTCTCTCTCTCTCTCTCTCATTTTTCCTGCTTCTTCCTGTAGGCATGGAATCTGAGACTTCAGCATAGGCTACCACTCAGATCTGTCCCATCTCTACACTGACAAATCCTTAATGCCTTTAGCTCTCGGTCTCATGAGTTAAGACACAAGGTATAATTATTGACTCATTAGAAAAGCAGCTGTTCCTATTAAATCTCACTTTAGAAATGAAGGTGGCAGTGAGTGTGTGACATGTCTGGCCCTTGAGAAGAGATGGGAAAGGGTCTAAAAAGCAGCAGAATAGACACTGGCCCACATTTCCACACGCTGCAAGACAGCAGGAACTACCTAGCATCTTTGCCCGTTGTGTGTGTGGGGGAGGGTCCAGAACCTGCACCTGTGTTCAGTGGGATTTAGAGCCAGGTGACTTAGGATCCCACCATTAGTCCACAAGATTCAAAGCAAATACCATGAGGTTCTGCATTCGGAGACTGGCGGTCTCTTCTGGCTTTATTCTGTTAATATTTAGAGAGTGCTTATTACCATAACAACTGTGTGCTCTTCATGGAGAACTGATCAAATTATTAGGGAAAAGTGAACAGAAGCAGGGCGGGGGCCAGGGTGGGGGCGGGGTTACTGCAGGAGCCAGGAGGAGGCTTTGGTCCACACTCCATAACGCTTTCCTTTCCATGCTGGACAAAATGAGATCTTGTCAGGCCTTTGTTTCAAGGCTTCCCTCCCAGAATCCTTAGCAATATTCACCTGGTTCTTCAGATCATTATTACATGCCCTGGTGGGCTCGCCTGTACACACACACACACACACACACACACACACACACCAAGAATGACTATCTTGATACCTAATTCTGCCTTGGTGTGCTCTTTGCACACACTGTGACTTGACTCCAAGCCAAACCTTGACTTCATCCTGTTTGCTTGAATTCTGGCTCTTCTATTCCCTAGTTAATGTCCTTAAAGCAGGTTATCTCACCCTCCTGCCTCTGCCCTCTTCTTCGACAGAGAGGGTCTATGTACCTACTTCATACAAGTGACACAAGAAGCCAATAGGTGGATACAGAGTAAGCACATTAAAGTGTTCCCGGAATGGTGTAGATGCTGGATAAATACCAGCCATTATTTCAACATAGCATGCTTTCCTGCTCTTCTTGGTTCTAGGAATAGAAAGAAAAAAAAAAAAAAGATTCCTCTGAAACGAGGTCCTTCTTAGATACCACATGGAGCAGACAGAAGGTGACGTGTCTGGCCAGACCTGCACTGCCTGTGCCTTATCAATGGAATCTCAGGTGGAGAGAGAGGTGTGTTCTTTCAGTAGATGGAACGTTCATGACGGCAAGGAGCATGCCTCTGTCCTTCGTCAGCCAGTGTAGAGTCAGATTCATTCTCACATCCCGGCGACACCTGGGGACAAGCAGGTCACACCAAGACTCCATACACACAAATCCCCAAAGAGTTGGCAAGTCTGTGGTTTTGGTTTCTCCAACAATTGCCAAGGTCGTGGAAGCGAGCTCTTGGCCTTCTCAGAAACTAAATCTGCTTGAGAAAATCCTTGTGAATAAAATGCTTTGCCCAAAGATATGTGCCTCCGGTTGTGCGTGCCCGTTCACATGTGTGTCTGTGAGTGAGACTAGGCTGGGTGGGTGAGAAGACCCAGCAAGCAATGTGTCTTTCCCTCCCCTTCATGGGAAGTACAAGCATAGTAAAACACATGTGTTATCCAAAAGACATTTTTACATTAATTTCTGTATTCATTTATTCTGTGTGTGAGCATGCGTGTGTGTGTGTGTGTGTGTGTGTGTGTGTGTGTGTGTGTGTGCACAGGCATGTGCATGAACACCCGCAACACAGTATGCCATTGGGATTCAATCAAGGTAAGGTTGTCAGGTTTACTAGTAAGTATCTTTACCCACTTTATCCAACTCTTTTCTTGTTGTTTCCGGAAATTTTAACATGTTCACAATGTAATCACTTTATGGAGCTATCTCCCCAGCCCAGGCTGGCCTCGAACTCACAGAGATCCGCCAGCATCTCGTTCCCCAGTGCCATTAAAGGCGTGCACCACCACCTCCCAGCCAGAAGTTAGCTTCTAATGGTGGAAGTTTGTTCAGTGGCCCCAGAAGATGGGGTCTTTGAGAGCCCTTCAAACCGTGCTAACAGAGGTGAACAGGCGTGGCCAGGAATCAGATGAGACTCCCTTCGGAAGTTTTTTCTGCCGAGTGGTGTGACCCTGCTGCTGATCAGTGCCACTGACTCAAGCTTGCACAACTCACAGAGACTACCTCGGAGTCGGAAGCGTCAACACCCAAACCCAAAAGCCAAGATTCCAGATAAGCACCTTGAAACTTGGAAGAGGTCGTGTCAGAATAATTAAAAGCATGCATTCTTCTTTATTCTGTGGGTAGGTAGTGAATTGCCTCATCTGGAACTGGTTACTGCAAGAACCTATAGAAAGCAAAAGTCAAATTGGGTTCAGGGAGGGCTGGATCCATGAAGAGCTGTATTTAGTTGGAACAAAGTTAGGATGGCTTTGCTTTGGTTTTTTGGTCCTAAGGTTTTTTTTTTTGTTTGTTTGTTTGTTTTGCTTTTTATTTTATTCTTTTGCAAGTCACTATTTATTAGTGGGTTGGAGCAAGAGGGACAAGCCCTCTCCCCATCTAGAAGACCACCTATTCCATTAGGAAATAAAGTGGACCAATCGCTGTACCCCAAAGAACTGGCCTTGCTATGCTCAGGCTTCTCTTGAACTCACCAACCTCCTACCTCAACTTTCCACCCACCCAGTGTGAGTGCCGAGATATGAGAGATTTGCCACTACACCCAACTGGATTCTACAGGACTCTGCCAAGGATCTGCTGCTGGAATCTGATCCCTCCTTGGTTCAGAAGGTCCTGGGCTCTCCCTTGCTAACACTGAAGGAGGGGCTAAGATAGAAACCCCATGTCCTTATCCTTTTTCTTAGCACAGTTCTCAGTCTCAAAATAATCAAGTCCACCTTTCTTTCTCACCCAGACACAGTAGCAGAATGACTGGAGAGTTGTAGAAAGCCAAGCATGGCCGTATAGGAGACCCCAGCACTGGGAGATGGAGATGGGAGGGATTGGAGTTCAATGTCATCCTCCGCTCTCAAGTGGAGAAAGGAGGAATGGATGGGGAGAGAGAAAGCAAGGCAGAGAAGGAGGGAAGAAAGGAAGGGAGGGAGGGAGGGAGGGAGGGAGGGTGGAAGGGAGGGAGGGAGGGACGGAGGGACGGAGGGAGGGACGGAGGAAGGAAGGAAGGAAGGAAGGAAGGAAGGAAGGAAGGAAGGAAGGAAGGAAGGAAGCAAGGAAGGAAGCAAGGAAGGAAGGAAGGAAGGAAGGAAGGAAGGAAACAGAAGGCACCACCTCTGTTCATTTTCCAGAAGTCTATGTCCAGAGCTGATATTCCCCTAAGGACCATTTTCATCCTTGCCTTCAGCAAGGGGTCACGGCTGGAGAAGTTCAGTTCCAAGTGGAGTAAGTGTCTCCTGCTGGTGTTTCCTGCCTAGTCAGAGGGACAGGGCTAGAGAGGCCCTGTTGGCCTTAGTCCATTTGCTTCAACCCACTGATCAATGGCTCCAAATGAGGTGGGCATGGTGGCCGGCACAGGAATCAATGGAGAAAAACTGCCATGAGTTCGAGGCCCTCAGAGGGTACCTAGTAAATCGCTGGCTGATCTCAGCCCACATAGCAAGATTCTGTCTCAAAGCAAAACACTCTTTTTCATCGGTTCCCCAAGCTTCTTCCTTTAGGTCTTCGGTTCTTGAGCCGTAACAGACTGGCCCAGAGGGCTTGTTTCAGCGTTCGCTGGACCCACTCCCAGTACATACACCCCAGAGATCCTACTCTGGTTAGGTCTAGAGGATCCTAACCAGAATCTGATGAGCTTCCAGAGTAGCATAAGCATTTTTAATAAGTGATCAGGAAATGCTAGCACTGCTCCAGGGACCGCATTTAAGGACCCACGGCTAAGAGTAGAGATGCCTCGCCTGAGATGGATTACGTCTAGACTATCTTCAGCCAGCCCCTTACACCCAGGAGTGAGTAGAATCCCCAAAATGCTTTACGCTGGGGTGGGAAGACCTAGGCCTGACTTCAGGGTTTCTGCCTTCCTAGAAGAGGACTCTGGGATGCTCCTCCACTCTGCCCCTCCCCTGCCTCCATGACCTGCCTCCCTTCCTCCTGATCAACCTCTCCAGGAACCCTTGCTCCACCTCCCAGGCTGCCCATGTTCCTTTGGGCAGTAACAGCTCCTAGTCCCAGGCAAACTGTCCGTCAAGGAATGACTGATGCTGTCTCTTGCCGACTCCCCAGTAGGCCGCAAGTCTAAGTGGCTGTTGTTTTATGGAAGGGACTTCCCTACTTGGAACCATCTCTCTCTGTGTCTCTGTCTCTCTCTGTCTCTCTCACTCTGTCTTTGTCTCTTTCTGTGTCTCTGTCTCTGTCTTTCTCACTTTGTCTTTTGTCTCTTTCTGTCTTTCTGTCTCTGTCTCTCAGTCTCTGTCTCTATCTCTCTGTCTCTCTGTCTCTGTCTCTCTCTACACACACACACACACACACACACCCTGGCCCAAGCAACAGCAGGAAGCATCAGGTGGCTCCTGATTCCCTCAAGTCCCCCTCCCTGGGTATCCTTCAAAGATCACTTCTGGGCTTCAGAGACCAAGCTCAGGCCAAGAGAGCAAAGACACCAGGGAGCACAGCTCTCAGGCGAAGCTGGGTAAAGGGGGTCATTTCAGGACTGGTGCACGGTTTGCTTCTCCAACTAAGTGCCAGTTCTCTTCACGCATTTTTCATTGACCCACCAAAACTCACAGTCACAGGTAAGATAAAACTAAGGAACAAGGATGCAGAGCCTGTTTGGGGTCCCTGCTAACTCTGGCTTGACCCGCAGGGACAGGACTGAAGGGAGGAATTTTATCTGCGACCATCCCCCATTATCACATTGGTTGAGCGAGAAGTAAAAAAAAAAAAAAACCATGGAGGAGTCCACATGCGCTCACACACTGAATCTCCTTCACTCCCCAGGGATGACTCATTTGCCCGGTTCTGGAATCCCATGGATGTACTTAGAGGTCACCTGCAAGATAATCCAAGATAATGGCAGGCTGGGCTAGCTGCAGGAGGCTGGGTGGCATTCCCCAGCTCCTCCCAGTCCTCTATCTGGGCTCCCCTCCTTCCCCTCCCTCCCCACCCGCACACCTCATTTCCTCATCTGGTAACAGTAAGTCACCCTAACTTCTACCTCAGAGAGCCATTTGGGGAAATCTGCTAGATGCTATAGGATGCTGCCTATTTCCATGGAAGCCATCATCCTTCAATTTCAGAACCGAAGGCTTTGTAGCCAGGTTCTTTTTTTCTAAATTAATAATAATAACAATTTACCATCGTTGGCTATCGCAGGTAAAAAAAAAAAATCTCAGATGTTTTCCTCTGGTAAGAACAGATGGCTGATAAAACAATAGGTGCCTCACCCGCCTCAGACTTATTTTTGGACAGTTATGTTGACAGGAATGTGCATGTGAACCGCCTAAATGTAAAAACAAAGCAAAACAAAACAAAACAAAAAGCAAAACTTTAAGCCCATAGTGTGAGCAAGTTCTAACCCTGTGTGTGCTTCAACTGTAAACAGCATCTCTAGGAGACACTTTCAAAAGGCTTATTCTAAATGTGGGCTTGTTTGCTTGTTTGTTTATTCATTTGTATGTATGACTGGGTTGATTTCCCAGGTTTATAAAACTCGGTTTCGTTCCCTCAAAAGAAACGGAGATGGCAGCCTTGCCTCCTAGGACAAAGCCCCAATAGCAAGCTGATACCACTTTTGACTAATCCGAGGGAAGCCACCTGCTGGAACTGTGTCTTTTCTGTGGGCTCCCTGCAGAACTTTCCAAATGATGATTAATCACTGCATAAATGGCAGCATTGACAACCACATAATGACAGAGAGAAAGCTGAGACCAGGGGCTCAACCGTGGGTGCTTGCCGCCCAGTCCCGTGGGTGGAGAAGCCCAGAAGATGGATGGCTCGCAAGTGTCTGACACTTGAGTGTCTTGTCTTTTTACAAGGGTGGCCACTTCTACCCAATTCAACAAACTGGGCTGCGAGCAGCACATGGACTGGACTCACTTCCTGTGGCTGTCAGAAGCAAGGAGAAAAATGCCTCAAACAAACAAACAAACAGGTTCCAATTGGCATCTTAAATCTAAATGGCAACAGGAATGAGAGCCACTGGCTGCAGATGGCAGCTTCCTCACTGTAGTGGAAGGCTTTAGGAAGGTTTCGCTGATTAGCACTTCAGATTACCCTAACGTTGTCCCTACTAATTTGAAAAATGATGTATCACTGAGATCAGACAGGGCTCCGAAGAGTCAATTACACTCGGCAGCAATATCAAAAGCTCATCTCTTCGACACCGAGGAATAAGACACGTTCTGCTTAATAACAAAAAAAAAAAAAAAAAAAAGCCAGAAATGAGGTCTAATGCCCCATCTCAGTTGACCAAGTCATTAGCGATGAGAATGTTTCTCTAATTTTTCAATATTTCTTCCTGGGCTGTGTACTCCCTTGCCCCTAAGGAATTCTACCAGCCAAAGTTGATTAGCAGAAGAAGAGATTTATAAGACATGAAGCACGGGTGCGCATCGCTGAATACCCTCCGGATACCGTCAGTTTTCCGACCTTTTATGAATAAATGAAAAGAGCGGTTACTGGTCAGACTCATTATCTCACCAACACCATCAGCATCCTCGCCCGGCTTCACCTTCTGCACATTTATCACCGCCCTCCACCTTCACAGTTACCTCTCCTGTACAGCATAGAACTTTAAATTCACAGAACAGCTTAATGCCCCCCCCCCTTTTTTCTATTGGTCCTCGTTAGGTTTGGGCTAACTCAGGTCACATTCACCTGCAGCAGGCTCTGTCTTGATCCTTGTAGCTGAATATGATTTTCACCCCTCCGGGAGAGGGGTGACAGGCATCTGCTGCTTATGAGTACATAAATTCCCTCTTCCTCAAAGGGAGTTTACCCTAGCAATCAGCAGCTCTAAGTCCCATATGATGCACATACTTTAAGCAAAGGGTTGAACCCTTCCCTCTTCCCTGCTACTTAAGATTTAAAAGCAGTCTGCCTATCCTGCGCTAGGAACCCATCAGTTACATGGAATGGGGCCCTCCCAGTCTCTCTCTCTCTCTCTGAAATCTTTAAGAGAGGACCCCAATTTAGCTTTGTGGACCTGAATTCTCCACAGAGCCCCTGCCATGTTGTCAGTCATTCTGTGACATTAAGAGCTCTATTAATTCTGGGTGTGGAGGTACATGCCTTTAATCCCAGAACTTGAGAGGCAGATAAATGGTTGCAAGCTGGCCAATGCTACCAAGTGAGACCTTAATAAACAAACAGACAAACAAACAAACAAAAACTCTACTACTCAATCTCTTACTCAGAAAGACACTCCACTACAGTGTCCCCCTGTGGTCCCCGATTCTGAGTCCCTTACAGTCCTAACTCTAATGCATACCCCACCCTTTCTGTGGGCATTCTTGATGTCTGTCCATCCTGCCTTGTAACCTCACACACTTCACGATAAGACTGTAATTCGACAGTCAGGAGTTCCAGGTATTGGGCCGTGGAGATAGTCCTCAGCTAGTCAGAGACGAGCCCCCTTCTCAGCAGGCGTGCTGAGGCTCCAGTGGTTTTTGCTTTCCCCTTCCCAGCAGGCGTGCTGAGGCTCCAGTGGTTTTTGCTTTCCTATAGGAGTCTTCTCTCCGACGTCCAGAAAGATTAATCTCGTGTTCAGAGTATGCCTTAGATTTAAACACCTTAGCATCAAGGCCAGCCCCTTGTCTTGTTTCCCAAACCCTTCATACCCTGACTCTGTCCTTTCCCTCAACATATGGGGTCTCCATCTCCACCTCCCTGTACCTCAGCCTGGCTCTCTTCTATCCCATCCCTTCTTTGGAACATCCTCTCTTAAAAGGTCTTAGCATCTTCCAACAGCTCCCTCAGGAGGACGTGACCAACACCGTTCTTGGAACTCGGAGAGAGAGAGGATTTGGCACCATGACACCATTCCACATAAGCATAACATGACCTTAGAAGAGTTTCTTCAATCTCCAGGGCCATTTACACATTGAGGTTGGGGGTGGGGGGTGAGTCTGCACTGTGGATATCATCAGGGGAAAAAATAATAAAACAATGTCTGGGAGTTGCCTGCCCCAGATACTGTGCAGTCCTTGACTAAGGTTATCACTGTTAGGATATTTGGATTGTACTGAATTACTGGATCAGGAACCAGGTTTGTTTCTCTCTCTCTCTCTCTTTCTCTCTCTCTCTCTTTCTCTCTCTCTCTCTCTCTCTCTCTCTCTCTCTCTCTCTCTCTCTCTCTCTCTCCCTTTCTTCCTAGGGATTGATTTATTTATTTTATGTATGTGAGTACACTGTCAGTCTTCACACACAGCAGAAGAGGGCAATTACAGATGGTTGTGAGCCACCATGTGGTTGCTGGGGATTGAACTCAAGACCTCTGGAAGAGCAGTCAGTGCCCTCAACCGCTGGCCATCTCTCCAGCCATTTCTGATAGGCGTTTTGTACAACCTCTTGAACAATATAGATATGCAGTGAGCCGTGTTTGTAGAACTAAATCCAATGCGTAGTGTCATGATGCCCTCCGTGCCTCTGTCCCCACATTTCATCTCTTAGGGCTTGGTTGTCTCACCAGCCCAGCTTTGGGCAGTGACTCAGAAGTCAAGAGCTGCCCGTCTCCTGGCGATCAGTATTCACCACAGCCTCATTTGTGTGCACACATCCAGCTCTGGATGCCCCCGGAAGGAGAGTGAGGCGCAAGGACCTCTCTAGGTTTCGGGGGGCGGAGGGGGGAGGACAAAGACAAAAACAATGGCTCAACAAGACATTTCACCCTCCAAGGCAAGAGAACAGTGGGCTGTTCCTTTCTCCCTGGGAACCGTTTGGTGGCTTTTAAAGTTTTCATTGCATAAACATTCTGGCATTAATAGTGAAAATTACTGTCTTGAGTCGGTTTGTTTGTTTGTTTCTCGGGTGCCTGCAATCCACCGGGGCAGCCCCGTTGTGCCCTCGTTTTGTGTAGATGTTCCCAGCTCACACGCAGACATGTTATTACACTGTTGAATAGCAGCAGCCTTGCAATTCTAGTTCTGCCTCCCCCTCCTCTTCCCCTCCCCCTCCCCTTCTACTTATTATAGCATACACGCTCCCGTGTTGCCACACTTTGCTATTTGAAAGGCGGCCAACAGCTTTCTTACAAGGGGGGGTGAAGGGGGGAAGAACCTGGAACGTTGGCAGTACCACTTGAAATCCTGCTACAGTGGGGTAGCTCCAGCATCCCCCTTCATTCCTGCTGGAGTCTTTCCTCTTTGCTTTAGGAGTCAGCTGGTCATTTTGAGCAGGAGGCATATGTGAAACTGGGGACAATATGAACGAATCTCCAAAATGCCTAAGAAAGCATATCAATGCTTTCGGAGAAATGGACGTCACTGGGGAACATGACCACAGGCAATCCCCGGGTCCACTCTGCAGATGGTGAGATTCCTCCATCCTAGGGAGAGTGATGAATAACCCACACCCTTCTCAAAGGCCACGGGTGACCAGGGCAAAGTGCTGGGAGGAGGAACTAGTGGTTAGAACCCTAGGCTCAGGGTAAAGAGATGACTCAGTGGTTAAGAATATATACTGCTCTTGCAAAGGATCCAGGCTCCATTCCCAGAACAGGCATGGTGGCTCACAATCATCCAAAACTCAAATTTCAGGGGGATACAATCTCCTCTTCTGGCTATCATGGGCACCTGTCTTAGTCAAAGTTTTTATTCCTGTATATAACATCATCGCCAAGAAGGAAACTGGGGAGGAAAGGGTTTATTCAGCTTACACACTTCTACATGGCTGTTCATCACCAAATGAAGTCAGAACTGGATCTCAAGCAGGTCAGGAAGCAGGAGCTGATGTAGAGGCCATGGAGGGATGTTACTGGCTTGCTTCCCCTGGCTTGCTCAGTGTGCTTTCTAATAAAACCCAGTACTATCAGCCCAGGGATGACACCACCCACAATGGGTCCTCCTACCATTGATCACTAATTGAGAAAATGCCTTACAGTTGGATCTCATGGAGGCATTTCCTCAAGGGAGGCTCCTCTCTCTGTGATAACTCCAGCTTGTGTCAGGTTGACACACAGAACCAGCCAGTACAGAGCACCAGACATACACATGGTGCACAAGTATATTTGCAGACAAAGCACTCAGACAAATAAAATAACCGTAAAGCAACACTGTAGGTGCTTGGGGGTTAGGGGAATGACTTAGCTGGTAAAGTGTCTGCTGTGTTAGCAGGAGGAGCTGAGTTCAGACCCTCAGTACTCTAGAAAAGGATGTATGCCGTAGCGTGTATCTATAACATTGCCCTGGAGAGGAGGGTTAGCTGGAAGGAAGCAGAGTAGAAGGAGGTTGGTCCCTGGAGCTTGCTGGCCTGCCAATTTAGTCAATCAGTGAATGTTTAGTTAGTGGGAGACTCTGTCTCCAAACATAAGAAAGTGATGGAGGAAGACATCTGATGTCAACCTCTGGTCTCCACCTACATGTGCAAGTGCACACAAACATCTACACACACACAAACACACACATACACATGTACACATATATACACACACATATACACACATGCACACACATATACACATACATACATACATACATACACATACACACATGCACACACATACACACATGTGCATACACACATGTACATACATACATACACACAGGCACACACATACATACATGTGCATACACACATGTGCACGCATACATACATACATACACTCAGGCACATACACACGTGTGTACACATGCACACATATACATACACACATACATATACATACACATGCCCACACATGCGCACATATACAAACATGCACACACACATACACACATGCATACATACACACATGTACATACACATATATATACATATACAACACACACACTCAAAAAAGCACATACAATAAAAGCCATAACCTCACAGCTTCAGGTATAGCTGAGCTTGGTTTGTAATTTTACCATTTCCTTACTTGGTGGACTTTGGATTTGGACAATTATTCTTTTGATGGCTCAGTTTCTATTCTACAAAATGCCCCCTCAGATGTTCCTGGGGAATCAAATGAGAGAATCTATCAACATCAGATAACACTCTTCCTTGGCGGGTGTGGTGGCACAAGCCTTTAATCCCAGCACTCGGGAGGCAGAGGCAGGCACTCTACAAAGGGAGTCCCAGGACAGCCAGGACCACACCAAAACATAAATAAATAGGTAGATGAATAAATAATAATACATAAAATAACATTCTTACTGAAAGCATCATTATTCTCATTATTGCCCTCCTTGCTTGGAGCATGAATAACTTTTTAGGCACTATGAAGACCGTGTTTCTGCTTCTTTTATCTCGGAGCTGGATGGGAGCAAAGTTCACCTCATTCACTCTCAAACTCAAAGCTTTGGGCCTGACACGTAATAGAGTCCCTCTCCCCCTCCCTCATCTCTCTCTCTCTCTCTCTCTCCTACATTCATTTACCTATGTGAAGGGGACAGGGTGTGTGCCACTGCAATCAGAGGACAATGCACAGTTCGATCTCGCCTCCACCCACCATGTGGGTCCCAGGACTTGAACTCAGATCACCAAGTTTGTTGGCGAGTGCCTTTATCGGCCAACCATTCTCATTATCTTCTTCTCCCTTGAAAAGTGTCTGTCTACCCAGGAGCACGAATGTAGACCTTCGATGTTTCTTCTTTCTTCCTCCCACATACTTACTTCCCCTGCCTCAAAAAGAAACCCAAAAAAGTTCCTTTGAGTTGAAAAGTATGTAACTTCCCCCAAGAAACTGAAGCCTAAGCTCATTCGTGTATGGAGCACTTCCGGAAAATGGGAGGCTTGAAGTCCACAAGAGAGGGGCTGGGCATACATAGCTCAGTGTATGGCACTAGCCTAGCTTGGTGGGAGGGCCTGGGTCTGAACCCTTAGACCACAGGAGAAAACAAAGCCAAGACCACAGACAGCTCCCAAAGACAACTAAAGAAGACACAAACATGGGTTCTTGGAGCCAAAACGAACCTGATTTCCTGGGTGGAAAAATGCCAGAGAAACTCCTAAGCCATTAGATAAATAATAATTAAGCAGAGGGGATATAAATATGGACCGGAGGAAAAGGGACAGGAGTCTGAGGCAGTTTGGAGGAGCAGCCTAAATTCTGGGTAGGAGAATTTACATAAAGTTTGCTAGTTTGGGAATTCTTTTGTGTGTGTTGTTTTGTTGCTCTTGTTTAGAGATATGAGTTTTGGCCTGGTTTTGCTGGGGTTTTTCTTTCTACCAGCAACCGTAGCCTTACTCATAACAACCTTGTTACGGTTAATTAGTAACTACAGAAAAAGAATAAATTATACTTTCAAATCAAGTTATCAAACAAGTCAGAAGAAGGTATCTCTGAAAGAAGGTTCTGGAAGGAGCTATGTCTCACATCTTTCTGGAAGTTTCTTTCTACCTTTAGATCCCAATATTCAGGAACTCACAAGATAGGGCTGTCTTATAAACAAACCAAATTACAAAAGAAATGAACTTTTTTGCTCTTAAGCCAACTGACCGGGGATTTGGGTGCCTTTGGGGAATGGTATTTTAATGAATCTGACCTGACTGTTTGCTATAATGCTTTCATTTTCTCCTCTGTCTTCAAAGACTAGATCTCTTCTCTTCCTAAAATTAAACATTTTAAGTAAAATTTTGTATTTTTAATGAGAAGATTCGGCACATAGAACTTTGCAGAGATTTTTTTTTCACTTGATCCTACACAGAGTATATTCTCAATAAAATCCACTCCGCTGTATTTAATGTCTGCTGAATGGGAAAAGAATGTCCCTACATCCCCCCTCTATGGGGTCTGGTGGTCCAAGGCTCACTTCAAGCAAAGCTACGACTCTAGACTGTCTGTGTGTGATCCAAGAACAGAGAGAGCCTTCTCCCCGGGTGCCCACGCTTCCGGAAGGTTCTTTCCTTCCTAATGGACAAGAAGCTGAAATCCGTGATGCTGTCTGATCAATCAGGCATTTTCTTGAGGCCTGTGGGTGGACTGGGCTCAGAGATTAAAGTGGTGGTGAGCCTTTCCTTATCATAACCACTAAGCAGTCTCTGCAAGATGCCCATTTGTAAGAGTGGCGATCCTTCTGGAAGAGCCAAGTACATGATTAGCATTTCATTTCCTCTCCTGGCTGCCTGTCGACATTGATCATGGTTGCTGGGATCCAATCAGAGCCCAGAAGTGGTTTCCTGGCCAAAGGCAAGAAATGTGAGCTGGTTCGCCTCCCGGGCCAGCTCTGGTGCTCAGAGACATCATGGTCCAATGACCTAAGCAATGGACTGGAAATTCTAGACTAATTATATCCTTTTTAGATCAGCCTTACTGTGGCCACAAGGTGAAGCTTCTACCTCCTCTGGACCTAGACCTGGGCCTGTTAGCTATATGGTAGAAGAGGCTGCTACGCAGTGTGGTGATGGGCAATTAGCACTTTTCTGAGCTTGGGTTTCCCCATCTGTGAAACATGAGGGACTCCCAGGGTATCTGTAAGGCTACAATGCATACTAAAACTCCCAGGGATATGTATAGCGCTGAACAGATTGGCTCTTCCTAGGACTATTATCGCTACTAAGGATGAAGTTGAGACCCAAACCCAGGTTTCCGGACCCTCACTCCAGCATGCAGCTAACTTCCTTCTGCTTTCCATGAACAGCTAGCAGAGCTCAAACTCCGTGCAGCATAGAGTCACAACAAACACTCCCACAAGGGTTGTTTGAGCATGCCAAAGCATTGGCTTATTCCAGAGAGCCCCCCACCCCCACCCCCAGCTAGCATCTCTCTGGGACATTCTTAGATCGAACCCAAGAAAACGTGGTGCAATCTTTTTATTTAAAGCAAGCGTGGAAGTTGGCCATACTTCTAAGCTCTCGAATGTATAGAAAGTTTCCGTTGGCAGCTTAGGCACAGAATGGCAAGCAAGCCTGGGTCTCTCCATGCTCAACTACACTTATCCCTCCCTCGTTATATCCCTCGTTAATTCTTCAGTAATTGGGGAGCTGTGGTCTTTGCAAGTGTCGCGGTTTTGAACCGCCGTGTATTTACTTCTGGGTGGATTAGCATGAATGTGTCAATTGTATTGGATTGCCAATTTTGTAGGAGTGATTTGAAAACCTGCAGAATAAACTGTTATTTCACTCAGGGGGAGTGGGAAGGGGGAAAATGGCAGTGCTTTATGTTCATATTTGCATGAAGCCTTCATAACCAAAGGCTGCTGGAATCCCAGGTATAATGATAACGTTGGGAGTGAGAGGCCTGGACCTGGCTGGAAGGTGGAGCTTGTGTAGGAGGCGATTTTTCCATGTAGATGTGAAGGTGAAGAAATATTTATTAGTAGAAATTACATATGGAGATTAGAAAAAATAGGCTTTTTTTGGCACCTGTTCAAGGTGTAAGCCAAAAGTCCTCAACTGACTCAATTTCCATGGTAAAGACAGCTCTTGCCACACCCATTTGCAAGTGCGGATCATTCTGTGACTTATCTGTCTGTCACTCATTGTCCTGGAAGAGTCTCCTGGTTGGGGTAATGATGCAATTAGATTGGATATATTACTGAACCGAAAACTGGCAAGATGGGTCTCTATTTCTTAACTGAAATCAGAATTGTGGGGGAAGAGTGACCGAAACCAACACAGAGCCGGGCTTTCCCACAGGGGTCTGTCAGTCACCCTGCCAGTGACGTCAGTGGAGTGACCAGAAGCGTTCTCCCGTTATATATAGCTCTACATCACTCTCCCACTGTGATCTTTTCTTATTTTGCCTTCTGAACAAATTGGTGATGAACCCAAAGACGACTAAGGTTTTATGTTAAACGTGCCTACAATTGCATACTGCAGACAAGACGTACAGACACCAGACTGGTGGTGCTGCAGACGGAAGTGGGCCAGCGCCAGGATGGAGCCCACACTCACTATACAGCAGAGAAGGTGAAGCTTGACAATCTACTGGTTAGGCTTAGATTTCATTCAATCAACCCCAAAAGGCTTGATGTCGCTGTTATGGGGTTCAAGGTCTTGATTAAAATAACCCAAGCAAGAAGATGCTCAATCGCGTGCACACTCTCCGTTCTGGTTTGGTTCGGTTTTAGATAGTGTCTTGGGACGTCCAGACAGCCTGCAACTCCCTATATAGCAAGGAAATTCTGATCCTCCTGCTTCTACATTCTAAGCACTGGGATTGTAAACTTCAGCCAACCACACCTGGTTTCTGCAGTGCTGGGGATCAAACCCAGGATTTTCTCAACACTGAGCCAGTACTCTTATCAACTGAACTATACCCTCAACCCCAAAGGAAGAAAAGAAAGGAGTGTGGGTATAGGTAAGTGGTGGAGCAATGACTGTCAAACTCTTGGAAAGAAGGGATGGAGAAGAAAGAGAAAGAGGAGGGATGGGCAGAGGAAAGAGAGAGGGAAGGCGAAGGCAAGAGAGAAAATGCATAATGCAAGCATATTAGCTGAAAGAAGCCCCCTAGTCAGGTGGAGTTGGAGAGATGGCAAGCACTAGCTGCTATTGCAGAGGACAAAGGTTCAATTCCAAGAAATGGCATGGTGGCTCCGACTGTCTGTAACTCTATTCCAAGGGACCTGACATCTACTTTGGGCCTTTTCAGGTTCCAGGCACACTTGTGGCGTAGTGTGCTATGTGTAGTGTGTGTGTGGTATGTGTGGTATGTGTGTGGGTGGGTGTTGTGTGTTTTGTGTGTGTATATGTTGTATGTTTTATGTATGTAGTATGTGTGTAGTGTGTGTGTGTGTATAGTGTGTGTGCAGTGTATATAGGGTGTGTGGTGTGTGTGGTATGTGCGTGGTGTGGTGTACGTGTGGTTGTGAATGGTTGTGTGGTTGTGTGTGTTTATATGTGATGTTGTGTGGTGTGTGGGGGTTGTATGTATGTAGCATATATATAGTATGTGTGGTATGTATGTGGTGTATATACGTGGTGTGGTATGCTGTGTATGTGTGTTGTGTGGGGGTTGTGAGGAGGTAGGGGAGGTGTGTTTGTGTGTGTGTGCGTGTGTGTGTGTGTGTTAGATTAGAGAGCTGGAAACAGCACAAGTCTTCAAAGGGGTTTGGAGAGCTGGAGGCACACATCAGACAAGACCCATGAACCTTATCACGCAGTTATAACAAACAAGCCAGGAAGAGCAAAATCGAAATCGCCTATTGTCTTATTACTCTGAGCTAACAATATATTGGTAGACTTAACATATATGTGTTTGCAAATATATCTACATGAACCCACACCAGATATGCTGGAATTAAACACTGGAAATACAAATAAGATAATATGAAACTCCCCCTCCCCCAAATCTAACTCTTAATTACTTTCCTTATTACCAGAGCAGATTGGACCCTTTTGCTTTCTTTTTAAAATATATCATTTACTTCGTGTGTGTGTGTGTGTGTGTGTGTGTGTGTGTGTGTGTATTTGCACGCGTGCACGTGCTTGAGTGTTTCTATGTAGGCCGTGAACGTGAATGTGTTGGGTCCCCTGGAGCTAGAGTTACTTATGATTACATATTTCTATATAGCTGTAGATGCTGGGAACCAAACTGAGGTCCAGCGTCCGGGCAGCAGGTGTGCTGAGCTCTCTCTCAAGCCCATGGGCCCTTTTTCCTCTGCTCCCTCCACTACTGCCATAGGGTCCAATAATGTTGAGATGATGCCCCTGGCCATCAGAGAGCAAGCAGAGAGCCCCAAAGGCGTCACAGAATCCACTTAAAACCACCCCTCTGTGGTCCAGATGGGAAGGCTGAGGCCAGAAGGGTGTTGGTGACATGTCACATCATAAAATCACTTTAAGGCCTCTTCACCCTGTTTGAAAGCTATTTGCACACTTTGGTTGTAAGTAGGGGTTTTCACCAATTCTAAACAAACAAGGTTGAAACAAATTTTGTTCCTGTGTTTAGTTAACAAGAAAACTTTGCCGGTTCTTATCTCCCCATTGTCTAACCTCACAGCCTATTCCTAGTAGGCTACATGGAAAGCCGCCATGGAGGGAGTGAGTCACCGGTGATGCTTAATCTATACTGAAAAAGTACCTGCCCTCAAGTCTGGATTACCCCCAGGAGCAGCAGACAGGCAGCACAAGCCAGTTCTCCCTTAACACCGTCCGCTAGCTCGGTTTCACCAATTGAAGGCCCCTCCCTACACCGATCTTTAAAAAACCCAATGCCAGGAAAGAATGTCAGATACTTCATAAATATTTGTTGACTGATGGGGCTTGCACCAATCAAAGGCATTGGTTTTCCTGGTGTGCTCCTTGATGAGGAGATGGGGAAATAGCACCCACCCACGCCTATCTCACGGAGAGGCCCAGAAAATGAGAGAGACAATGGAGATCAGATCCTTGGAAGGGAAGTACGGTGTGTCTCATTAATATTAACCATCCAAGACGAAGCACCTGGTCGCTAAGAAGCCGCTCTTAGCCATTGAGAAATGTACTGGGCTTATTTTTAATCTAAATATGGCCCCATTCCCTAGGTCACTCCACCTAAACTTTACAACTCTTTACCAAAACTCCCCACCCAGCTGCTTACAGAAGTCAGACCCCGCCCTGGTTAAGGTCACTTCCGGGTTGGCTTATCTCCTCACTTTTAGCTTTCTGATTGTTTCCCTTAGCTCAGTTCCTCCAATGGATACCTACAATACGTTCTCTAAGACAAGGTGGGGAAGAAGCTATCTTTCATAGAACCTTCCAGAAGTTTCTGATGTGTTTAATTAACATCTGGGTGAGAAAGCATAGCATTGGCTCAGCAGAAGACCCAGGACAGAAGTGTCTAGACTTCCATCCCTGCTTAAAGAAGAGCAGAAATGTCTCCAATTTTAATTCTTTGTGATCCTCACCGTTTACCACCCCCACTGGGCTTCAGCACTCTTCATCCTAATATTGTTTCATAATGTATCTTTTCTTTTCATTCTTTTTTCCCTGGGGTTTCAATACAATATATGTTTTCTCAGCCCTGGCTGTCCTAGAACTCACTCTGTAGAACAGGCTGGCCTTGAACTCAGAAATCCACCTGCCTCTGCCTCTCGAGTGCTGGGATTAAAGGTGTGTGCCATCATACACCATTATGCCCAGCAATGATGTATCTTTTCAAGTGACAGATTTTGTAATGTTTTATGGGGTTTGTGTGTGGGCATGCGTCCCACAGCGCACATGTGTGGAGGTCAGAGGACAGCTTTCAGGAGTTAGTTTTCTGCTTCCTCTTGGTGGGCCTCAAAGATGGAACTCAAATCCTCAGGCTTGGCCAGTACCTTTCACCTGTTGAGCAATTTCACTGGGCACATAGTATTGGGTACATCTTGTAGTATTGTTTTATAAAACCGAGCAAAGTATATGAATGAGTTAAGGAACAAGTCTGGAACTTGGGTGTTTGTTTGCTTGGCTGTCCTTTTCTTGAATCACTTGTTAGGATGAGGTCTGTGTTGGTGGTCGTCTGTCTTGACCGAGCACCACCAACACTTGGAAGGTGTGTTCAAAGACTGCTGGGGTCCCACCCTATAAGGCTCTTATCAGCCAGGAGTGTGGCCCAGTGATTTGCATTGTCCACAAGTTCCCAGATGATGCTGGTCCAAAATCTACCCGTGAGGAACTCGAATGGATTATACACCAGGACCGCAAGGAATCCAGCCTAAAAGCCAGTTCCGCCACTTAAGGATTCTAAGTGCTCTTCCCACTGGTCTCAGGCAGGTTCTTAATCAATGGCCTGGTTTGCTCACAAGTTTTCTTAAGCAACACCGAAGTAACCTACGACACTGATGGGCATCTCTGTCTGCACGGATTAATCTCTCTGTCAAGGAGTCGGTCTAGACAGGAATTTTATTATTATACTATCGTTCTCTTCTTCTATAGATACTTACTGGCATAGGCTCATGTCTTACTTCCTACCTGAGAGAGAAGCACACTACCAGCTCGGTTTTGCTCACCATTCTCTCTCGCTGTTACAGAAGACTCGTGCTTGGGACCAGAATGTGTCCCAAATATAAGTCCCACCACCAGGACGCTTTATAGGCAAATAAGTTAATATGCTTTATAGGTAGGAAGTTTTGGCTTTTCCAATATCTCATGAGCATGCTGCAAACTAAGACCAGTGCTTTGACCCCATCCCTTTCATTTTTATCCTCACCATGACGTTTCTTTGACAATGCAAAGCTATCGGAATGTCTAGTTTCTCCCCCATCCCGCTACCCTCCGCCCCTGCCAAGCCCATCTCTAAGGAAATCTTCTCTGCTTACCAAGTGTCCCATGATTAACCACACAGATTTGTGCGTTTTCTTTTTTCTTTTTTTTAACCATAATCCCAATACCTCTTACCATGTAGTCTGAATGTCCCTAAGCACATGCCAAGTTCTTCATACATGTGGACATTCTGCCTTTACCCATGAAGTAAGTGTAGTCCTTAATTTTAGTCTTAAAAATTGAGACATAGAAGTTGTTTCCCTAGACTTCTGGATTAGAATTTCTAAGTCGTGGGGTTGTTGTTGTTGTTGTTGTTGTTGTTTGTCTGAATCCCCAGTGAGTTTCATAAGAGGAAAAAAATACACACACCTCAGTGTGCATAGGTCGCTACAGTTGATCCCAGAGCCCGGGAGTTCTGCAGAGCCCCTGAGTGCAGCTTTATGTATGCTGAGAGGGTAAATGAATGAAAACCCCTCAGTCGTCTTGCTCCCCTCTCTGCTACTGCATTCCTTATGGCGCGGCAGCATTTCCTCTTGTAACAATTTGCAATTGTCCCGGAATTTATGAGCATGCCTCCTAATGCATGCAAACCCATGTTGTCCCTGCCTTGAAATGTGTACGTGCCGACATTCCCCAACTGTGTTCACACGGAGGCCCCTGCGGAAGCCCTGGTCTAAAAAGTGCTTTCCAGTTATTCACAGTGACTTGTCCCGGCTGTAAGTATGAGTCATCCTCCCGTCATCCCCATCTAACAGAGGGGAAGCACACAGCCAAGTCACATTCAAGGTCAGAGCTAGGCGAAAATAAAGGAGTAGGGCCATGAAACTGATGACCCTGGCTAGCTAGCTAATGCCCGCGGCTCCCGGTCTCTTCCAAGATTTCTACATTGCTCTAAACACACACCTCTTTGCCAGATGTTTACCCCGTCGTTCAAGTGGAAGCAAGCCCTTTCAATTAGGCTCATCAGGGGAAACCCGCTCCAGTTCTCTGAGGGAGGAACGGCCCAACCAGTTCACCTAAAATAAAAATTGACGTCGTGATTGTCTGGATTTCTGAAGTTGTCCTGACAGCATTTTCTAGTTGACTAATGAATGGCCCACCAGTAATGACCTGGAATATAAAAACAAAGACCTTCTCATGTTGTTTCCCAATCACAGAGGTCGGTCTGAAGCCTGGGTGAGAAGGGCCCCTTAGGATGTTTATCTCGGACTTGAGGTAACTTTTTTCTACTCAAATATTAAGTTCTTACCAGTCCATGGTGGTTTGTGCACGCGCATGCGCACTCGTGTGAACACAGATACACACATGCACTACATTTCCATGTCTCTACAAGAGTCCCAGAAAACAAGCCATTATTCATACCATTGAACAAGTCACCCTGGTAGCTCCTGGCTTTGTTTTTTACACGGTGGAAGAAATGAGCCACCGAAGAAAACAAAATAGATTAAAAAAAATCACCCTTGGGATTTAGGTGCTAGCCTGTCTTTGTTCCCAATTTCATCATCTGATTTCAAGTCTGCACTAGCATCTTAATGGCACCACATCTGTGCAGCTCCTTTGAAATTTTCATAGTCTCATTAATTAAAGGACCAAGGAACACAACAGGGGAGAGGAACAAAGGTCAGGCAAGAACGGGGTACTTAATTGGCTCTACCTTCCAGGTATTCCTGCAGTGTGCAGAGCTGTTCCAGACCCACCGCTGTAGAATCTGACGGAAAAGCCTGCCGCGACACCCTTCCCAAGTTCCCAAGTTCTCTAGAGTTTGAGAGAGAAAAACCTCAAACCCCAGAGTATATCTCCAGGGAGATTTCCTGGTTCAACTGGGAACCACTAATGAGTAATCAAGACAAGCCAACATGTAGACAGTAGCTCTTCTGTCAAACTCACCGCAAGGGAACCCAGGGCTTACATGATGAGGTGCCTGGCTGGCAACAGAGGATAAAAGAGAATTCTCAGTCATCTGCCTGTCTCCTCCCTGCCACACACACTTTCCAAAACAGGAGAGGGATGCTGGAATTGCAGCCTGGGTCGCTTCAAACTGGTTTTTAAAAAGATGGTCCAAGTCTGGATAGGTGGTTCAGCGGCTGAGAGAACTTTCTGCTGGGATTGAAGTTTGATTCCTAGCACCCATATATGTCAGGTGGTCTAACCACTACTCCAGGAGATCTGATGCCCTCTTCAGGCCTCCAAAGGTACCCACACAGATGTGGACCTCTCCCCCACTTCCTCTCTCTCTCTCTCTCTTTCTCTCTCTCTCTCTCTCTCTCTCTCTCTCTCTCACACACACACACACACACACACATTTAAAAAAAAGAAGAAGAAAAAGAATTACTGCCAAATCCAACATCTTACAGGGCAGCATGATCAATGGTTAATCTTGATTGTCAAGTCTGACAGGATTTATCATCACCATGGAAACAAGTCTCTGGGACACGTCTGTGAGAGGTTTTGATTGTTATTATTTGTTTGCTTGCTTACTTGCTTGTTTAAGATTAGCCTAATTGAAATGGGAAGCCCAACCCCAAATACAGACAACTCCATCCCCTGGGCTGGGATCCCAGACTGAGCAAAAGGAACAAAGAGATGAGTTGCAGAGATGAGCTGCAGTTCTGCTTCCTGACCACGGATGCAATGAGACCAGCCACGTAATGCTCTGTCTGTGAGACTTCCCCCACAGACTATGAGCCAAAATAGACCCTTCCCTGTTTAGGTTGCTTCTTGTCAGGTCTTCTGTCACAGCAGTGACAGATGTGACAGAGGTTGAGAGAGGTGGGACATGTCTTTACCTTAGCTCAACTGCCCCACTTCTTAAGTCAAGGACAGGGCTTAAGCTAGAGGAGAGCCAGGACTCGTGGGCATATAATGCTAGCCATGGTAGACTGGATGTGAGATGCACATGTGTAATGCGGTCCACTTTTACTTTCCCACATCTGGAGACATTATGGTAATGAGATGCAGGTTGTTTTCACCTTAAGTCAGTAATAAAAAAGAACATGGAACATGATAGTAAGTGGTAAATGACATCAGGACTCTGGGATAGCAGATGTCCCAGGAGCTGTGGAAAAGGGGAACACAAGGAATCCACCCAGGGGTGGCATCTCAGGTACTGCCAAGCTAGACTCTACGAGCCAGGGGTGCTTAGAGGGAGGCTGAAATCAGAACGGTCTTCATTGTTGGCAAGGGCCAGGCCTGAGGCCTGAGGCCAGAGCTCTGTTGGTAGAATTCTCTCCTAGTACAGGGGAAGTCCTGGGTTCACTTTCCACTGTGGGATAATCTAGATGCAGAGGTGAACACATGGAATCCCAGCATTCAGAGGGTTGAACTAAGAGAGTCAGAAGACCAAGGTCAGCATCAGCTTCATAGCAAGTTCGAGATCAGCCTGGTATCCATTAAACCCTGTCTCAAAGAATCAGTCAATAACCCCAAAAAGGCTATGTGCAGCGGAGGCTGTGGCACACGACTTTCCTCTCCCTGTACTCAGGCAGGCAGATCTCTGTGAGTTCCTGGCCAGCTTGGTCTATGCAGGGAGTTCCAGGACAGCCAGGCTACAGAGAGAGACCCTGTGTCAGATAGATAGATAGATAGATAGATAGATAGATAGATAGATAGATAGATAGATAGATAGATAGATAGATAGAAAATTTAAAAGGCACAGGACACAGTACTTAGCACTTAAAAAGGTTGTGTGCAAGCTCTACCTCCAGGCTTTGAGAGATTTTATTTTTGCCTTCTCCCTCCCTGCACCTCTCTAACTCCACCTTCATTCCCCTCCCCACACCCCTGCCCTCCACCAGAGTCCAATTATTGGCTAAACCTAAACTCAGGACACACCTTGAGCCAACCAGATGGCTCGGCAGGTAAAGGTGCTTCCCGCCAAACCCGGGAATGTGATCCTCAGAACACATATGTTGGATGAAGAGCATGTGCTCCTGCAAGAATTCTTCTACTCTGCAGACGTCAGCCAAGGTCCATGCCTTCCCCCAACCCACATGAAACAAACAAACAAACAAACAAACATCTTTGGTTTTAAGAAAAGGGAAAACAAAGGAAATCTCCTTAGACATATATATTCATATATTCTTTGTGTAACTGAAGATACTGAGACCCAAAAAGATTCAGTGTTTTGTTTGAGGCAGTCAGAAATCTCTCACCAGACAAAACTTAGGTCTTCTACCCAAGCTTCTCGTTTCCCTGTGAATTCATTCGCCACTCTAACAACATTTTTTTATGTGACTGGAGCAAACTAAACCAGCGAAACTGTGTGAGCCATACAGAATCTCCTCTTGGATGGCATGTCGTCGTAGCTCCTGCCATTCCGATTGTTGTTCCTGTTCACTTAGAAGGGAAGGGGACCCCACTATCCCTCTGTGTTGGCGGTCTGCCCTGACAGACAAATCAGGATCCATACAGCATGACTCAGAACCAAGTACACGTTCCCCCACCCCACCCCCGAAATTCAATCAGAAGATGACAGTATCTCACCCTTGGGAAGACACAATTAAATAATGTCCATTGACAAACGCTTACAAGGAAGGCTTATGTGTAGCTTACAGCCACTGGCTCTCAAGGCTATGGGGTAGACTCAGTCCCAGATACATCAGCCTATGGAAACAAGTTCCACTCCCAAGCCCACCCCCAAACTCCCACAACAAAGATCATGGTGTTGAGCAAACAGCAAGGCATGGTGGCCACCGGTGTGCCCACTCTAGATTTCAGTTGTCTCACCTGTGGCCTGACAGGATTGAGTGAGATCTCTCTCAGAGGTTTCTTAGAGTTTTCGCATCTATTATGTTTACCACAGGTGATGGAAGCTGATTCGAGCTACTCTGACATTACACACACACACACACACACACACACGCACACGCACACGCACACGCGCACATGCACATGCACACTCACACATACACACATCACATTCACACACACAGTACACACACACACATATACACATAGAAACATTCATATACATACTCACACAAACATACACACACACTCACACATACATGCATATACACATACATACACACATATATGCATACATACACATGCACATACATAGACAGACTCACAATACACTTACAGCATAGACATACACACAGTCACACATACACAAATACACATACACACACACATACACACACACAGCATCTTTAAAGGTTTTCATATCTTACTGTCTTAATTGGGTAAACAGTCAAGAATACATGCTATCCTGCTATAAACTAATTGCCTTTTGCTGTCACTGTTATTGCTTTGTCATGTTTATATTGTTTTTCATTCTAAAATGTAGAATATATTTCTAACTTTTTTTGGTAAAGTTCTTTCACTATCTGTTTCTCCATCTTGACAATCTGGTAAGCACTTACATCTACGGTTGTTCGACAATCTAGTCAATGACAATAGCAACAGGGAAGGAAACGTTTGCAATTCCTTAGCTTTTGTCTCCACAGGGAAACCCTTTTACACTTCTTAAAGTCTTTGGCTTTTCCCCTGAGTCAAAGCAACCATCCCAGGAAAAAGAGGAAATTATAGCAGACACTAGAAAGTCCACACGCGGCACCTCCGCCCATCTCCCTACATTTCCACGTCCTGTGCAGCTTCTCTAACAATGAGTTGAAGATTGATGCTTTCAGGGATAATGAAGCCTGGAGCCACCTTAAAGACGTACAGATTAGTTGCCGTTCCTTCTCTGCATGGGCTGAGAGATGGGAGAAAAATCAGCAGATTTCTGTGTGTTAATGTTCAACCAGTACAGTGACGGGTATAAAGCACAGGGCCGAC
Organism: Mus musculus; assembly: GCF_000001635.26. NCBI lineage: Eukaryota > Metazoa > Chordata > Mammalia > Rodentia > Muridae > Mus > Mus musculus. The sequence continues at coordinate 144,579 of NW_019168511.1, read as the reverse complement.
AAGAGGGGCTTGACAGGCCAGCCCTTCCAGCCTATTGAAGTCGGCCTGTACTTGCCGTAAGTCCCCTTGTCTAATTAGCTACTGAGCTGTTCCCTGGCTCCCTGCGTCTGACGGAGACTTCCTCGGGAAAAGTCTTGTCACCAAGCATGATGAAGTAGGGCTTGATTGTGCTACAAGATGTCCTGTAGATGCAGGCCAGACTTCTGAGACTAATCATCAACTTTGCAGATTCCAGCGCCAGGGCTCATCTACAGGCCAGCACAGGAGCTTTGCAGACGTCAGCACAAAGTGCCCTGGCTGCTGCGAAGAACACAAGGAATGGCTTTGTTTACATTTATTCCTAAGCGCTCTGGCCATGCTGGAGAATGGGGAACTATCTTCAAGTTAAGACTCCTTATGGCATCCTCTGAAGAGGGTGAGCACCAGCATCCACCTTCTGCCTAGGACCAGATCTGTGGCCATGTGACAACCGGTTACATGCTTCATTTCTCTCTGTACAACCAATTCTTTGCCGGGACCAGTCACATCACCAACTCTGTGTCTCGGGAAAACTTACTGAGTTTGCTTGCGCTGGTTTCTTTGTTGGTAAAATGTTGTGAGTGAATGACTCACAAAGTATCCAAAATATAGTCTGTGCCCATTTGTGTTGGCTACAACTAATATTAATGACAATGATTACATCATGGTATTTGAATTCATCATTCTCACATAGTCACCGTGATACAAGAAAACCTGCTTGTAACTCCATTCATGCAAGGGTAAGCCACAGGTACAGAGACAATACATAGATCTAAGAAGGTTCTAGTAGCAAGGGTGTTCCAATGTAGTCTTGCCAGGTGAGTCCAAGATTTGCCAGGGTCTTTTCCTGCCCCATCAGTGAACATCACCATGCTTCTTTGGTGACAAAGCTGTCCCAAACAGTACTTCCAAAGGAAAAGGTATATGTCCACCACCAGTAGAATAAGTATTGTGTCAACAATATGCAATTATAGTTAATCAGAGAAAACATTATCATTATCGCCTGTCAAAATGAAGATTTTAGTTCAGAGAAGCCAAGTTTTTGTGTTTTGCCTTCAAAATAAGTTAAGAATAGTTTAGGGCTGGGGAGATGGCATGGTGGATAAGAGCACTTGCTTTACAAAACATAAGGACTTGAGTTCAAAGGCCAGGACACACTGAAAGTCTGAGCATCTCAGATCATGCTGTCCCCGTGAGCCCATGGGAAGTAGAGATGGGAGAAGGCCTAGAAGCTTGAGGACCAGCTACCCTGGCACTCATAACAGAAAAACAATGTTATCTATCTCAATCAAGATGAAGGCAAGAACCAATTAATAGTCAAGGCTGACCTCTGACCTCCACCATACCTGTTTCACATATACGCATATATGTGTATGTGAAATGTGTATAGATAGAGGAGGATTGTTAAACACTTAAATTTCACGGGTACAAGAGTGCATGCCTATGATGCTAGTTCCTGGGAGACAGAAGGAGGAGGAGCTTGAATATTGGTGCTTACGTGGAGCTGAGATTAAACACTGCCTGACTGAGGAAGTTCAAACACAGGTCTGAGCTGGAGGCAGATGTTAGGCAGGTCCTCTGCATCCAAGGCACATGCCTTTTCTCACCTAGATGTCGTGCTACTCCAAAGCTACTTCTAGAGGCTGAGTATTCTACGTGCTCAGCCTAGAGCACCCATGGGGCTTGTCAGGGCTCCAGTTAAACGCTCTCCTCTAGTTGGCCTGTGGCTGCTGAAAGTCTTCTAAACTAGAGGGGAATAGGGCAGAGCAAGGCTTGTTTCATAAAATTATTTAACAATTTAAATAATAAACATAAGGGTTTTATAAAGGAATATATATGTGTGTGTGTGTGTGTGTGTACACACACACACACACACACTTATTGGAGTAGGAATAAAATTTTATGTGAGAAAAGAACCAGAATTATAGAATATCTATGTGCACGTACGTGAGTGAGTGAGTGAGTGAGTGAGTGTGTGTGTGTGTGTGTGTGTGTGTGTGTGTGTGTATGTGTGTGTGCATGGTACATGGAATAAAATTCTGGGATTATGTTTCCCAAGGTGCTATAAACAACCTTCTTTTAAAATGAACCTGGATAGAGAAGCCCAGAGCCAGCAGACATCAGAAACACTGTAAATTTTCATTACATTACTATTAACTGTGGTAGTTCTTGCATTTTCTTATAGCGGAAATATTTTCTTAGTGGTTTTTTAATGTTTCAATGTTATTTACTATTGTGTGTATGTGCATCCCACAAGTTGTCCTGGAGTACGCAAGCCATATGGATGTCAGAGGACAACTCTGTAGGGCCAGCTCTCTGTGTCCACCTTTATGTGGCTTCCAGGGTTACATGGCACACCTTTAGGGAGCTTTACCCTCTACACCATCTCTCTGGCCTAGCAGGTACTGCTTTACAGTGATGCTACCTCTGTAAACATAAGCCTTTGTCTGCTTCAACTTATTAGGCGTGGTCCTTTGTCACCTTAAGTATCTCCTTTTTGCAAAACTTGTTGAAGCAAAAAGACAGCCGGGTGTCTTAGCACGTCTGCCTTGCTCTAACACCCGGGAGGCTGACCTACCGGAAACTGTAGAGTCCAGGAATTTGAGACTAACCCGAGCACCACAAGAGGACTCCTCTCAATACAAACAAGAGAAACAGCAACAACGAAACACTGGGCATGTAAAGTTACCAAATTCAAATCAAGGTATGCCCCAGTTGCTTTGTTATGGCTCAATAACAATGTATAAATCGTTACCATCAGTCATGGCGGAAATACAGATACTATTGTAGAATATTGACTACATTTCTAAAACACTCTACACAAGATACAAAAACAGAAATACATATGGGGGGTTATCTTGAAGTATATATATATATAAGCACGCATAAAATAAAAACTCATTTTGGTGTTAGATCAATTCTATGTTTAAAAGTAATTATAGAATTATGCTCTTTAGGAGCACTGGTTTGAGCCGGGAGGTGGTGGCGCATGCCTTTAATCCCAGCACTCAGGAGGCAGAGGCAGGCAGATTTCTGAGTTCGAGGCCAGCCTGGTCTACAAAGTGAGTTCCAGGACAGCCAGGGATATACAGAGAAACCCTGTCTTGAAAAACCAAAACCAAAAAAAAAAAAAAAAGGAGCACAGGTTTGGGGGGCTGGAGAAACGGCTCAGTGGTTAAGAGCACTGACTGCTCTTCCAGAGGTCCTGAGTTCAAATCACAGCAACCACATGGTGGCTCACAACCATCTGTAATGGGATCTGATGCTCTCTTCTTGTGTGTCTGAAGACAGACACGGTGTACTCATATATATAAAATAAATTTAAAATTTCTTTTAAAAAAAAAAAGAGTACAGGTTCTTGCAGAGGGTCCAAATCTGCTTGCCAGCACCCATCTGGCAGCTCACAGCCCTCGGTAACTCGAGTTCCAGGGCACCGGATGCCTTCTTCTTGCCCTTGTGAATACTAAGTATGTGCATGGTGCACCTACACCCATGCAGGCAAACACTCATAAACAAAATAAAACTAAAACTATTGTATGCTTTTTAATTTCATCACCTTAATCATTGACAACCTTATTCTCTAAACCATGTATGATTGCCAATGGGAAGAAAAAGAATGAGGCCGAGCAGATACCTCCTGGCAACATTGTCGTCTAACTGTACTTTCATTACTTCCTAGACAATAGTAATTATTTCCCATTAAGAAACTTTTAGCTGAGCGCTGTGATACATGCCTGTAATTGCAGCATCTGGGAGCAGGAAAATCAGGAGTTATCTCTAGCTACTTGAGTAGCCTGGGCTACATAAGACATTGTCTTAAAAGAAAGAAGAAAATGTAGAGCCAGTCAGATGGCTCAGTGGCTGGAAGCTCATCTGACTAAGCTTAACAACCCGAGCTCAATTCCAGGAAACTTCATGGTGGGAGGAGAGAATAGACTCCTTGAAAGTATCCTTTGGCTACACACACACACACACACACACACACACACACACACACACACACACGCACACATGCACATACATGCAAAATAAAGATATGAAAGAAAATAGTAAATAGCAAACAGTAAATACACATTTATCAGGCCTTACGTTTGACACTTGAAAATTTAAAGCTCTTAAATTCTAGTTTTTTTTTTTTAAACTCGGGAAAAAAAAAGCAGCAATAAAGAAAAATCCAAACTGTTGTGGTACTTACGTAGGGAAATCATGAGAGAACATGGCTAAGCTCTTGCTTGCAGTAATAGCGACTAGGTAGCCGTCATTTTTAAGAACAATGTCACAAAAGCTATTTCGAGGCTGTCATGCTCAAGAATAATTAGTTTCCATCAAAGCAACAGATTATCTGTTCCTGTTGTCCAGTGGGTCATTACGATGAACAACCAATACAGATAAATGATACCTAATCTCTTGTGCTCTTCTTTCGGGCTGATGGATGCTTATAACATCCCCGATATTATAAGGTAGAAAAATTATGCTGACATTTAGAAGCAAACGCGCAGTAAGACAAAACTAAGTACAACGCACGCCCCACACTACTGGAGAAGAGGCAAGCCATCTGAAGACAAATAGAATTGAAACCAGAATGGCAATTAGAACCGAGAGAGAATTATAGGCAACAATGACTATACCTCGTGGGTGGCAGGCAGGTCAATTAATTATATGAGAAGAAGAGGGGACTCAGACATTTCTGTAAGACACATTAGTAAAAGGAATATTGACTTAAGCATCTTTGAAATTCTATGCCCCAAAAGAAGACAAAGGGGTTTCCCTGGCATTGATCGGCTCCCGAATCAGGCTGACTTTGATGAGAACAGGCTGGGCCACAAATGATACCAAGAACATGAAATTACTTATAGCTCACATGCACTGGCATTCAATAGATTGCAACTCTTCCATATAGCTCCATATTCAGGCGTTTGTCAGCTAATATTGGAAAGAGGCCATTTTGTTCATCTTAAACCTAAAACAGCAATTTGGGACTCACAACCTTGAGTTCATCCCATTAGTATCTCTCACTTAGAGGAAAACCTGTGACCAAGGACAGATTGCTGAAAGTGAGACAGGAGATCCTGTGGGTTCCCAGATCTGGGAAATGGTACCAGTCAAGCTCTGTGTGACTCCCATCAACTTCAGGTGAGACTTTCCACTGTTAGCGGAAATGATGATCTTGGAAACCTCATTGGGTGCTCATGGCAGTAGACCTCTTAGACAAGCCCACTCAACATCCTGGTTTTCAGGGACAGTGAGGTGGGACAGCAGTTGAGGGCACTTGTTCCTCTTGTAGACAGCTCAAGTTCAGTTCCTAGCACCCACACCAGGAGGCTCACAACTGTCTATCAATCCAGCTTCACGGGATCTGATGTCTTCTTCTGGACACTGTGCATGTGTACATATCTGCTCATAGACACTGGAGGAAAAAAAAACTTAAGGGGAAAAAAAAAGGAGAAATATTTCTACTCATCGTCATTTGTCCCACCAACTTGAATACTGTTGAATTCTTTGTTCTAGATAAAGCTTGTTAGTTAGTTTTTTTTTTCCTTCTGAGAACCTGCAATTTTCAAAAGGGCATATGCTAGAGTCCTTCCACAACTACAAGAATATGTATGTACCCTCTGCAAATGCAATGAAGAACCTTAGATAGTGTGTGTGTGTGTGTGTGTGTGTGAGAGAGAGAGAGAGAGAGAGAGAGAGAGAGAGAGAGAGAGAGAGAGAGAGAGAGAGAGAATTTTTGTGAGAACGCAAGAGAATCCAGTTAATAAGGGCAAATTAGTTGATAATATTGCAAGAGTCAATGCTAAGATCTCAGTTTTGATAAGTGTGTCATAGCTACATAAGAGGCAGCCATTGGGGTGGGGGGAGGGATGTTGGAATGTGCTAGCTCATCTTTACAACCATTTTGTAAATCAAAAATTATTTCAAAATGAAAAATTAGCCAAAAAAAAAAGAGCTCCCAGGAATCAGCCCCCTCCACCCCAATCACACTTGGGGATTAGTGGCTTCCAGATGTGGTGTGCATACTTGGTCACAGTATCTGTGACACTGGTGCAGGACAATCTCAGGTTCACTGACACCTTGAGTTGCACAGTAAGACAGGGGTCACAAAACTAATTGAATTAAACTTAAAAAAAATTAAACTAATGGTTAAGCCACAGAGTAGTTCCTTGGTACATTTATAATGCAGTATAGCAGCCCACTGCCAAAATCTCAATGGCAAGATTAGAGAATTATCAAAAATACCTTCTAGGGTCTGTGGATATTTTACACACACACACACACACACACACACACACACACACACACACACACACACACATTTCCAAGGGACATCTGGCAATGTCTAGAAACCTTAGTTATCCCAACTGGGAGGTGCTATAAAGCTAAATATTCCACAAGGCACAGCAAAGCCCTGCTCCAGAGAATCATCCAACCCAAAGTGTCAGTCATGCTGAGGCTGAGAAAGCTAGCTTAAAGCAGCTATAATTACAAGCAAGAGATGGGAATGAATACAGGAAACCCTGGGCTGAGCCCTCATTCTGGACCACGATGAAACTGGAGGTTCTGACAAGAAACGAGTAATCAGAGTGTAGGGGTTAGCACAGGAGAGTTTCCCCAGGCCAAACCACATGACAGCCCTTTTCTTCCAGAACGGCCCCAAACGTCTTCTAATATCCAAGTCTGCCTTCCTTGGGTCTCAGTCCAGCTCAAATCTGATCTTGAGAATCCTTGTAGCCACATCTTACAAGGTCATTCATTGTTTTCTCCCATGATTTTTCCATTCCTCAAACTCATTGAACTTCTAAAAAATGTTTCTTAAAATGCTTATAATATATACTACCTAGATCTTGGTAAATGTAGGGCTTTATTTATTTGGGTGTTTGTTTGTTTGTTTATCAAATAATACATGACTGATATAGCCTTAATTGATAGTCCCAGATTGAGTCTAGGACACTATCAATTCATGACAAGTCATTAATTTCTGTACTACACAAATGAAGAGATGCTTTCAACTAAGCTGCCACTTAGTAGGCTGTTGTTAATCATGAGAACTGCATGAAAAACACAGAGACAACCAGGAACCCCACTATCTTTGAAACAGTAGCATACTATTAGGTCGGTGCTTTAATGTTCACAAGCTATGACCTTTCACTATCTCTGTATACACACAGATCTCCTTACATGGCTGAAAAGCCTCAAAAAAAAAAAAAAAAAAAAAGCTGTAGACCTCTGTCCTGGTTTTCTTTCTGTCACTGTGATGAAACACCCTGACTGAAAGCAACTTGGTGGGGGAGATGACGTTTATTTTAACTTACAATTCCTAGCTACAGTCCATCACAGCTGGAAAGTCTCAGCCTGAGAGGGATGGTCACAGCACATCCACAGTAGAGAAGAGAGAAATGTGCTTGCGCATGTGTGGAGCTCAGTTGGCTTCCTTTACTTTTATGCAGTCTGTCCCTCAAGCCAGGCAATGGTACGGCTCTCTTTCAAACTGGGTCTTCTCATAGTCATTAAGCAATCAAGGACATCCCTATAGATACGCCCACAGACAACGAAATGCAGAAGCTTAAGACTTTGCCCAGGGATTCTATATTGTATCAAGTTGATAATTAAAACTAACCATCCAAACAGCTTATTTCTTTGTTTACCGGAGCCCAGAGAAAATACTTTTACCCCCGGGTTGATACTAGAAAGAGTAACAATAGTAACATTTCGTTGCACAACCCCCAACTGCCTGATCATTTTGCCTCTCAAGAACTCCATGAGGTCCTACTATTTACTGTGGTCCCAGAGAGGAGCCAGGCAAGCAAGGGCAACAGGTGCCCAGGCTTACCTCACCAGTACTTGACAAGACAGATTATGAAATCCAATTATTTCCATTTCACAGCTCAGTCTCCCAACTTCTTTTTGGCTCTGCTTTGGAAAGACGGTGGGGAAATGCCAAGGGCCAATTTAAGATAGACGGGATTTATCATTGATGCTTTTCAGACACACCCCAACATGTGCTTTTATTTAATGGAACCATTTTCTTCAACAACAGAAGCTTAAAGAGAAGCCATCAAAAAAAAAAAAAAAAAAAAAAAAAGTCTGCAATTGTAAGCCACTAGAGGGCAAGTATTAACATTCAACCATAAACCAAGGACATCTAAGAAATACGCTTTGAATGTCATAGTGTTTGTGTGTGATATACAGTGTGTGTGTGTGTGTGTGTGTGTGTGTGTGTGTGTGTGTGTGTGTGTGTGTGGTGTGTGGTGTGTGTGGTGTGTGTGTGGTGTGTGAGTGTGTGATATACGGTGTGTGTGTGTGTATGCCTGTACACATATGTAGAAGCCAGAAGAAGATACCAATGTCCTTTTCTATCCTTCTTGCCTTACTCCCTTGAGACGGGCTCTCTCACTGAACACAGAGCCAGACTGAGAGCCACCATACCTAAGTGATTCTTTCTCCCCCACAATGCTGGAGTCTTTGCATGGTGCCTTTTGTACTCGGGTGCTGTGGACTTGAACTCAGGTCCCCATGTATGCACAACAAGCACGGAGCTACCTCCCCAGCCTCTAATGGTACTTTTGATAACACTAAGGAAAATGTTCCCTTTCTCTTCTTTTCTCTTTCATGATCTCAGATCAACTTTAGTATTCACATCAAGGGAAGAATTTATTTTAAAGATTGGTACAAAATACACACTTTTATGGGCATCCTTCTTATAAGAATGCCATGAGACCTTGATTTAAAAGTAATTCATCTCATGGCTGGCTAGGTCATAGGCCTTAGGGGAAAACCTGGCACTATTATTCTGCTAAATGGACCAAGTAATAAACTGCCCCCACGTTATTATCTTTATACCCATTGATTATTGAATCTCTCAGCCCTCATCAGAGATGCTTCTTTATGAAATGGATAATAATTAAAACAGGGACCAACAACTGGTCAACATGCAGAGAATAATAGAGTGGAGAGCTCAGCTCTAAATGGGAAGTCTCCATCACCACCACCGCCTTAAGGCTCAGGGGGTTATCTTGGAAGAGGAGGCCAAAAGATTGCAAGAACCAGGAGGGGGCATCTATAGTAAAGCAGTATTGGTTGGAGATGGCGAAGCCTCTGCACACATGAACTCATGGTGGCTTTGACTCAATGCATAAGACTTGCAGAACACTGAGGCAGCATGGGTGGCAGAGGTACTCATCAAGTCCCACCCCTAACTGAGGAGCCATTTGCAGTCGACCGCTCCTGGGAGATGGTGAATGAGATTTTTTGGGGGATATGGGCCCTGAGAAACTAGCCATGTTCTTATGTAACGGTTCCCAACCTATGGGTTATGACCCTTTTGGGTTGTTGAATGATGCTTTTACAGGGGTCACGTGTCAGATATTTACATGACTCCTAACTGTAGCAAAATTACAGTTACAAAGTAGCAACAAAAATAAGTTTAGGGTTGGAGGGTGTCACCACAACATGAGGAATGGTATTAGTGGGTCACAGCATTTGGAAAGTTGAGAACCGCTGATAGATGGTCTCACAGCCATCCACACTAAATGGACTCTAAGTATTAAATTAGTGAGAGACAGAGACAGAGAGATACATAGTGAGACCCTATCTCAAAAAAAAAAGGAACAAAACAAAAACAAAAAAAACAAACAAAAACCAAAAATACAAAAAAACAAGAGATGAGGTTGAGAGAGGAAAATGAGGAATTTAAGGGGAGAGGATGGGGGTGAATTGGATCCAAATATACTATATGCATGTATGAATATTAAATAAAACATTTAATACAAAGTAACTGACAGACTGTTGCGTCAATATTAAGAAGGATTTGGAGAAATGAATGAGTTTATTTTCCTAGCCCTCACCTCAAATTCTGACCTCGCTGAGTGTTTGCGTAGGGGAACTCAGTTCACAGAGCCCTGTACATGGATCAGTTGCTGGCTACTGTTGTACGCAATCTGTCTCGGGTACCTGCCCATCTTCCTCAGTCAACTTCCGTAACTAGAAAGTTAATCACCAGCATTGCTTCCTCGAACCTTTGGCGGTGAAACATTTTTCTCATGGTAAATATTTATCTCTACTTTGTTTACTAACGAGGTGAATGGAGTGTTGTTCTCTCTGTTGTACGTAGCACTGCCACCAACAGGCTCTTTGCCCCTGCAGGATGACTTAACTTTGGATTTCTCCCAGATATGTGAATATCTGTTTTCCAAAGACATGGCTATGGTCAGAATTCTCATAGTTCACTATGGTAAAAGAGATCCCCACACTGTTGAGCTGTTGAGCCTGTTTAAAAAAAAAAAAAAGTGGGGCTGGCCCCAGATTAACAATAGCTACCTCCCTCCTAAGACTCCCTTATACTTTCGACATGCTCTTGCAAACTGCAAATCAAAAAAAGAAAAACTACTTTGAGATTACATCGTCTACCAGTCACCTTGGCCAAGATCAATAAAACAAATGACAGCTCATACTGTCAGGGATGTGGGGTAAGGGGAACACTCCTCCGTTGCTGTGGGAATGCAAACTTGTACAGCCACTATGGAAAGCAGTGCGCTCTGGTTCTAGGCAAGGATGGGAATAGCTCTACCTCAAGATCCAGCTAGACCACGCTTGGGCATCATCTACCCAAAGGATGCTTCATCCCACTGCAGAGAAGATGCTTGCTCAGCCATGTTCACTGCTGCTCTATGCACCATAGCCAGACACTGAGAACAGCCTTGATGCCCGTCGACTGGTTAGGCAAATGGATGAATAATAAAAATGGAAAACGAAACATTATTTGGCTGTTAAAAGAATTATGAAAATTATGGGTAAATGGATGAATGGAGCTATAAAAAAATAATCATCCTGACTGAGGTAATCCAGACCCTACAAGTCAACAGATATCCTATGTTCTCTTTTAAATGGGGATTTTAGGCGTTAAGCCTTAGGTAGGCGTTCTACAATCTGCATAACCACGGAGCTTATGTATTGAGTAAGGGGCTAGAGAGGAAGGGGAGAATTAAAGTGAGCGGAATAAAAGCTCTTCAGGCTGTCAACCCTGACATCCTCAGGGACACCGGTCCTGACAGAGATATCAACAATTTTGGCGCATTCAAGGGACAATTTCATGGGGCCCACAATTGTGTTACTCTACACGTATGTGTGTATGGCGTGTGTGCATGTATGCATGTTTGCACATGAGTGGGTAGGCAGGCACACACACAAACACACACACACACTTGTCTGTGTGTGTGTGTGTTGCTGCTATATGTGTGTTTATGTGTGTTTGTGTGTATGAGAGAGAAAGAAGAAAGAAGGAGAGAGAGACAGAGAGAGCCCTAAGCCTAATGTTGAAAGCCTCCCTGGATCTCATTCAACCCTTCACCCTGTTCACTGAGTCAGGCTTCCCCAGAGCTCACCAACATGGTTACTCTAGCCAGCCAGCTTGCTCTGGGCCTGAGGTGCCCTCTCTCCATCTTCTGAGTACTGGAATTACAAGCAGGCCGCCACATCCACCCAGCATCTATGTGGGTTCTGGGGACCCAAACTCCCAATTCTCGCTTGTACGGCACGGGCTTTATTTGCTGATCTGTCTCTTCAGCACCAGAGTGTATTACTTCAACAGATGAAATAAATTCTGTCAAAGATGGAGTGTCAGGGATGCCATTAGAATCTTTATGTGACATATTGCCCTGACCAGTCACAGGCACACCGACAGTATTGTTCCATCTGCAAAGCCCAGTGAGTATAAGCAGCACTGAATAGGGGCAGCAATTGTTCTCCTGTAATGAGGCTGTGGACTCTGTTCTTGGCGTGACTCACTCTGAGTTTATTTAGAAGTTGAGGGTGGCTCCCCGTGTTCAGACAAATTGGACAGTTTGCCACATCACCGCCATTACCACCACCTCCGATGTTGGGCTTCCTTCCAAGACATTCAGCGAGGCTCCTCAGAAAGGCACAAGCCACATGGTTCTCTCTGAGTCACGAGGAGCAAACAGCACTCAAGCCCACAGCCTGGGGTTCTCTCCACCAGACTCTCAGAGAAACCTTCATGACTTAAATTCATCCCAACAGAACGTCTTGTGTTTTACATGTATGGCATGTGTGTGGCCGTACATGTGTGCACGCTTGAGTTTATACCACGGTATGCATGCAGAGGTCAGAGTCGTTGTCTCCTTCCACCACGTGGGTCCTAGGGACCAAACTCAGGTCACTGGGCTTAGCAGCAAGCTTCCCCCTGAGCCATCTCATCAGCTCACCATGTGTGTTTGTGTGTGTGTGTGTGCGTGCGCGCGCGCGCGAGAAAGAGAGTGTATAAATCAGCTTTTCTTTATGTCTGTTTCCAAGCACAATAGTAACAGTAGAAGTGCCTCTCACATGGGATCCACACTGTGGTTTTGGAATGATTCCCTAAATAAAATTAGCCTTCTCTATTACAGCCTCTCTCCACATACACATCCTACACATTAAATATCAATCTTCAAACAGACTTTGATGCCATTTCTCTGTGTCCTCCTTACCTGCTTAAAGAACCGATGTTCATCAAAACTCGGAAGTATCTGAGATGTTCTGCCCTGGATGAATAGATAATTAGCTATAGCCCATCTGCACAGGAATGTTACCACACGTTCTGAAAGTGAAGAGTTATCAGGCTGGGGTTGACAGAACACATCTGTCATGGAAGCCCTAGAGGGACTGAGGCAGACACAGCCCGAGTTTGAGGCCAGACTGGGACCCTGCCTCCCCACCACCACCCCAGAACAAGAGCTACCAAAGAATGAAAAGATACGGAAGGGAAAGAAGCCAATCTGAAAAGCCTACAAGGCATATGGACCCAGTTACATGACATGCTGGACCGGGCAGAGCTGCAGAGAAGGAAAGAGGTCTGTCAGAGGTCAGAGTTCAGAGGGGAGGAAGGATGACCTGTAGCTACAGAAGCTTCTAGGGCAGTTGAACTACTCTGTGTGATATTCCAATGTTGGACTTATGGCTCTGAACACTGCTTCAATCCTCTGAACATGCAAGAGCAAGACACCAGCTGATAGGGGGCTGGGGGAGGCGTGTTGTCTGTGTGGACTCATCAATGGTAATAAATACTATCACTGTGGTGGGGAGCGTGGATAATGGGGAGGCTGTGGGGAGGATATATGGGAAATCCCTTTACCTAGTATTACCATGAACCTAAAACTTTTTTTGAAGCCAAGTTTATTAAGGACTATCGCACAGATGGCTCAGTCAGTAAAGTGCTTGCCGGACTGGTGAGATGACCCAAGAGGTCCTGAGTTCAATTCCCAGCCACCACATGGTGGCTCACAACCATCTGTAATGGGATCCGATTCCTTCTTCTGGTGTGTCTGAAGACAGCTACAATGTACTCATATACATAAAATAAATAAAATAAATCTTAAAAAAAAAAAGTAAAGTGCTTGCCTTGAAAACATGAAGGCTTGAAATTCATCTCTAGAACCCATGCAGAGACATCTAACTGTGGTGATGTGTGACTGTGTTCCCAACACGAGGTGGGATGGGGGACGGGCAGAGTGGAGACAGAGACAGAAGGATCCCTGAGGCTCACTGGCCTAGCACAATAGGCAAGCTCCAGGCCAGAGAGAGACCCTGGTTCAAAAACCAAGGTAGACTTCACCTGAGAAACAATGCATGGGTTTGACCTCTGACCTCCATATGCAAACATACACATGTACCACACCGTGTCTCTCTCTCTCTCTCTCTCTCTCTCTCTCTCTCTCTCTCTCCCTCTCTCTCTCTCTCTCTCTCTCTCTCTCTCTCTCTCTCTCTCTCACACACACACACACACACACACCATCTCCTGCGTCCTGTTGTTAGCTCATTTCCATCAAGATGCAGCCAAGGGTCACCTCTTATTAGGTTGTCTCTGTCTGCTTTGTCTCCCTCTTATAACGTTGGGCCACTTGGGAGCAAGGAGCTAATGCCATCTCTCTTTGGAGCCTTCTCTCCAAGCACAAGCATATAGCAGAAGCTCCAAACTGTAGATTAAACAGACGATGAGATGACTCTGTACCCTCAGCCATTGTAAAGGCACCAAGCAGCAAGCCAGACAGTCTGACCTTGGTTCCCATGCCTCTCATGGTGGGAGAGAACTGATTCCTAAAGGTTAGGTTTCTCTCTAGTCTCCGCTTGCATCCTGTGGTATGGTAAACCCACATAAGACACACACACACACACACACACACACACAGAGAGAGAGAGAGAGAGAGAGAGAGAGAGAGAGAGAGAGAGAGAGAGAGAGAGAGAAAGAGAGAGAGAGAGAGAGAGACCTTTCAAGAATGTTGGTTAAATGAATATGTAAACCAGAAAGTCCTTTCCGATCCACCCTGGTTTGATGAAGAAAATATTTAATTGGCTTCTGTAATTAGCCAATGTGGAGAGGTACATTCAAAGAGAACAGAAAGCCATCCAGTACATTCTATCATATTCCAGAAGTCTGCAGAATTGTTTCAGCGATAACCTAAGTGTTAAAAAACAACAACAACAACAACAAAAAACAAAAACCCTGGCATTCTGTAACTCAAAACAGAGTTAAAAGGAAAATAGCCCCTCTACGAATCCTGCTTTTAACTCACACCCCGTCATGATTAAAGCTGAGGACAAAACCCAGAGCTCTTGTTCCGACCAGGTGAAGAGCTCCATCAAGCTCGGCTCTCTCCCCACACTCTCTGCCCACACACACAGAGGGGCAGAAAGTACCAGGTTGTGGAGAAAGCCTCTCTGTGGTTGCAGTCGTAGAGAGAAAAAGAAACTCCCCTGGCTCCAATTTACAGTCACAAAACAAAACCTGACTTTATGGACATAAAGAACATATACATGCAGGAGAATAAAAACTCAAGAGTTCCTTCAGCAAGCAGGCACCCGCCTAATGCAGGGTTTGAAAGGAGTAATTTGTAGCTAGGGGCAGGGCTCCCATGCAAGGCACTGCTACCATTTTTTTTGTTTTTTGTTTTCCTCCCACCCCTCCAGGTAAGAGTTTTGAAAATGCCTCTAGTTTAGGCCTGTCTAGCATACACAGGGACTCCCGAGAAAGGACTTTGAGAACGAGCCTACTCATACGAGCCCGAGAAGAGGCTAGCCACGTGCAGTGGAGAATCAGGGGGCTCAATTCCTAGTCATTCCTTTGGTCTCTGTTGTCCTTTTCTGCACCAAACTCTTAAGAACATGGTAGCTGAGAAGATTTGAGGGTAATACCAGAGAGTGTCTTTATACCCTGCAACAATGGCAGCTTTCTTAAAGATTTATTTCCCTAAAGAACATAGCATGCTCCAAAAGCAGATACACCAAAGGACAGAGGGCAGGCCCTCTCACTCCTGGGAGGTAGGAGGAGAGAGCGTTTCAGGGCAGTTCTGACATCATTTCAGGGACATAGGTGGGAGCTCAAGCAGCTACCACATCCCATCCACACTCGGCAGCAAAGAGAATAAGCAGGAACCTCTGCCTGATTGCTGCTGATGCTTACACAGCCTTCTTCACTCTTATGCAGTGCAGAACCCAGCCTAGGGAATGGTGCCGCCCACAGTGGAATGGGTCAATTAACAATCATCTTATTCAGGATTTCTATTCCTGAACAACATCAAGACCAAGAAGCAGGTTGGGGAGGAAAGGGTTTATTCAGCGTATACTTCCACATTGCTGTTCATCACCAAAGGAAGTCAGGACTGGAACTCAGACAGGTCAGGAAGCAGGAACTGATGCAGAGGCCATGGGGGGATGTTTGTTACTGGCTTGCTTCCCCTGGCTTGCTCAGCTTGCTTTCTTATAGAACCCAGGACTACCAGCCCAGGGATAGTACCACTCGCAATGGGCCTCCCCCCCACCCCTTGATCACTAATTGAGAAAACGCCATACAGCTGGATCTCATGGAGGCATTTCCTCAAGGGAGGCTCCTTCCTCTGTGATAACTCCAGCTTGTGTCAAGTTGACACACAAAACCAGCCAGCACAACAATCAAGACAGCACCCCCACAGACGTGCCCAACCTACTATAATCTTTGCTCATTGAAACAGTCTTCCTAGGTGACTCTAGGATGCATCAGTTGACTGTTAAAACTAACCAACATAAGAAGCAGCTGGTGAGATGGTTTAAGGATTAAGAGCACCCTCTGCTCTTCCAGAGGACCCAAGTTCCATTCCCACCACCAACACCACAGCTCACACCTATCTTTAACTCCAATTCCAGGGTATACACGGCTTTCTTCTAGACTGTGTGGACACTGCATAGGCATGCATGCAAATGCCCATATTCATTAAACAAATTCTTAACAATTAAATAAAAGAGCCTAACCAACACATAAGGTTTAGTTTTATAACCTATTGCCCACTGGACTGACTGAGTATGAAGAGGTTGAGGTGGGGTGGGACATTGAACCTACAGAACATAGAACTTCTTTAGTTATGGTCATCCAAAAGAAACAAGAACTCCTAGAATTATAATTCTTAGGGTCTTCTAGAATAACTTCTTGATAAACTAACACTCTTTTTCTTCTTGGGACTTTGTTATCGAACTGCATAATCTGTTTTAAAGGGTGGGGATTAGCCACTGTTGCTAAGAGCTGTCAGCTCTGAGCCAAGCCTTCATAATTCCTTACAAAATTATTCATATTTTTTTCAAAAGAAAAGGCGATGAGAAATGAGACAATATATTAGAGGAAATCAAATAAATTTACAATAAAAGATCATTAGGAAATGAAATCTTGTCAGCCTAGATAAATGGGCCTGATTATTACATTTAAGTCAAACTAAATTACTGTCCATGTATCTATTAAAGCATTTATAAGTGTCGAAAATGGAGATGTTAGGATACCAACTGTAGGTGTAAAATCAAAGTGATTTTGATGGGTTTAAGCAGTCTTCTACTGTGAAGGAAAAGGAATTTTAAAAAACAAAGGAAAATGTGGAATTCCTTTTCCTGAACAGTTTGGATGGTGAAAATTAGGAACATTTGTGTAATTAGACATTGGCAACCAGATGACTTTAGCTTCAAATAACCAATTATGACATTCTAAAGGTTGGTGGCATCTTATATTCCTTTCTCAAAGAGTTAGGAAGAAACTATTGAGATAAAAATCAGTTTGTATAGGTGAAGGCAATGTTTCCCGCTGCCCTTCCCTGCTTCTCTCTTTCCTCCTATTTCCTCATTCCCAACTTGTGCTACATAAAAATTAAAAAAGGGCCCTAAGTGAAACCCAGTGGTAGACAGCTTGCCTCACACCCAAAAGGTCCTGGACCTAGTCCCAGACATGCAATTGACTTGATTCTATAAGGTCAAACTCTATGATCAACATTTCCCTCCTAACCAGGTGGTGATGGCACATGCCTTTAATCCCAGCACTTGGGAGGCAGAGGCAGGTGAATCTCTGAGTTCAAGCCCAGCCTGGTCTACAGAGTGAGTTCCAGGACAGCCAGGGGTACATAGAGAAATTTTGTCGAAAGAAAGAAAGAAAGAAAGAAAGGGAGGAAGGAAGAAAGGGAGGGAGGAAGAAAGGGAGGGAGGAAGAAAGGGAGGGAGGAAGAAAAGAAAAGAAAAGAAAAGAAAAGAAAAGAAAAGAAAAGAAAAGAAAAGAAAAAGTTGCTCCCATAGAAAGGGAAGATAAAATGGGTTTCTCGTGCAATGAGATATTTAATATTTATTTCATATAATATAAAATTATATCTAATGGGAAAAATATTTACCATTTCAAGTTAAAGAAGTTTTCAAAAACAGTATATCCAACTTTATGCAGTTAAAGACGGAAAATGTGACTCCACCACTAATAGACTCTGCTGAGTAATATGCTGCGGAAGACTGCAAATGGTGCCTTCTCTAGTAAAATGAGAGAGAGAGAGAGAGAGAGAGAGAGAGCGCACTCACTCTCTCCCTATGGGTGCTGGAATGTGGGGTACAAGTGCTGGACCTGTGACAACCATCTTGTCGACATCAGAGTCAGAACCCAGCACAGCATCAGGAAAGAAGGAGTCTAGGTTTTAAATAGCATCACAGAACCACACAATCAACCCCACAACAACCACTGCAGAAGTCTGGAGAGTTAACTGTGTTTCCCCGGGTTTTCTAGGCAAAACTGAGTGAGTTTCCAAGACCATCTTATACTTTATTGATGCCTTCACAAGTACACAGACCCCCTTCCAATTCACATACAGCTAGCTGCACACCAATTACAAACACATGCTTCTCAATTAATCTGGGAGTATGCAGAAATACCGAAGGGACACTGAGTGCTTTCTTTGTGGGAAAAGATGCACGATGTTGTCCTAGGGATGAAGGGTCGCCGTCTAGAAAAATCCCTGAGGTGAGGGAGCTTACACTAACCCTAGTCTTTATCCAAGCCACCTTGTCATCCTTCTTGCTATTGGAAGCTAGATAAGTCTTCCATTGATCTTAACTCAGAGTTGCCTTAATAACTGTATTGTTCAACCAAAGAGTGCACATGGAGGGATCCATGGCTCCAGATATATATGTAGCAGAGGATGGCCTTGTCTGGCATCAGTGGGAGGGGAGGCCCTTGGTCCTGGGAAAGCTTGATGCCCCAGGGTAGGGGAATGCCAGGGTGGTGAGGTGGGAATATGTGGACGGGTGGGTAGAGAACACTCTCCTAGAAGCAGGAGATGGGAATGGGGTTTAGGGAGGGAAAACCAGGAAAGAGGATAGCATTTGAAATGTAAATAAATAAAATATCCAATTAAAAAAATACAAAAAAAAACAAAACCTTGTATTGTTCTGTTTTTTTAAATAGTCTGCTTGGTGAAGGTCAATGAAATAGGAGAGGGACAAGAGAGACTGTTGAGGGTTGAATGCCATTGAGACACACCATATACATACATGGAAATGTCTAAATGAAGCCCATTATCAAGTACGATTAATGTCTTTTATGGAAATACATAATAAAATATTTCTAAAGTCCACATGAAACTGAGTGATGGTAACCAAGACCATGGGACAGCTTTTCGCTCAGCGTTTTGTTTCTCGAAGTTCCTATAGTGACAAAGTTTAAGTAGCAGACCCTTCTGGGTATACCTACTATGGGAAGATTCTCGCTTCTGGCTCACAGTGGGCTCCGGGGCTCCTTGGCGAGCCTTGTGTGTGATATTATCCTAAGCACTGCCAAATTTCCACCCCACCCCTCACACCAGTAGTTGCTTTTTTACTAGTAATAAAGGGTTGGGAGTGGACACAGCTCATGTTAGGTCTCCCTGTTTCAAAATTGCCTTGGCAGTCCCTGTCATTAATCATCCTTTCTCTTTGGGCCCTGACCTTCCAATGGGCCCTCTCTCTCCCCCAGAGCACTCCAACTCCCCACTGAGCTCCACCCGGTCCCCTCAGGCCCCCATCTCCTGGGAAACCCAAGAATCTCCCTCACCTATTGAACACAATAAATAAACACTCTCTTTGTTTCATCCTCCTCCCGTTGAATGGAGGGAACCATTTTCCTAAACCAAAGTTATATTCTTAAGTGAAAACTTTACGTTCGTTCGCTAAGATGAACTGGGACGATCCGTTCTTGGATTTCATCAGCAACTTTCCTTTGCGGTATCGCACTCAATGCAACAACAGGGTGTTAAGATGAGCCAGTGCCTACCTCAGGGTCCAGTGAGACTCGATGGCCAAAGTGACATACCAAATTGAGCACCAGACCTCGGAAGTGGGACCCACCGGAAGGGCAGTTGAGAAGCCCTGCCACTTCGCTTCACCCAAGGGTACAGAAGGATTGCAGGCATGAGGGACATGGGGAGCTCATGCAGAAAACCATTGGCGTGCTGCATTCTCTCTTCCCAGTACGGGAAAGGATGGAGGGGGTAGTGGTTCCCCCACGAAGGGTGAGAAAAGAGACAGGGAGAGAGGACGGAGCCCAAGAACCGGGCAGAAGTGGAGCAGCTTCTACAACGGGGCCGCGGAATGTGTCCTGCTACAGGGGCTGAGGGATGCTGCGCTAGTTCAGCCCAGTCCTGCGCAGGTCTGTTCTCAGTTGTCAAAAGCTAACAGCATTGCCAAATCCAGGAAGGCTTACCAAGAAGAAGTTAAAAGGAGTTTCCCTGTATCCTGACTGGACATCACTGAGAAACAGACATCTCTTGTTCTTCCGATGCATTTGGGGTGTTCGACAGGACCTGAAACCTTTGAGCGTTGTGACTTTCTAGATGAAATAAGAGGAAGCAAAAATAAAAACAGAGCCTTAACAAAGGAGCCAATTGAGGGAAGGGCTTTAACAGAACGTAAAATGTTTACGTGTGAAATTGTGGATGAGAGAAATTTCCTTTTAAACTGAATCTGTCACTGAAAACATCTTGCCATGTGTTGAGAAGGAGGAATTTGGTGTCAGAGAAGTTAAGGAGGGGGAAATACTATCAAAGTATATTTTACAAATTTGTATACAATTGTAAATGAATACATAAATTTAAAACTAAAAATGTTTTTAAAAAAATTTAAAAAAAAACTTCCCCTGGAGTGAAACTCCAGGTCGATATGAACACATCAGTTAATGTTATCAAATGTGGAAGACGGCATCAATCTCATGGGCTGGGGATGTAGGTCAAAGCATTTGCTTATTGTGCATAAGGCCCTGAGTTCAATACCTAGTACTGAACACAGACAGACAGACACAAAGAGAGAGAGAAAGAAAGAGATGAGATGAGAAGAGAGGGGGCTGGAGAGATGGCTCAGTGGTTAAGAACACCGACTGCTCTTCTGAAGGTCCTGAGTTCAAATCCCAGCAACCACATGGTGGCTCACAACCACCCATAATGAGATCTGACGCCCTCTTTTGGTGCATCTGAAGACAGCTACAGTGTACTCACACATAATAAGAGAGAGAGAGAGAGAGAGAGAGAGAGAGAGAGAGAGAGAGAGAGAGAGAGAAGGGAAGAAGAAAGGAAAGGAGTGGGTGTCTAGATGCAGACAGTTCCACTGTCAATTGCCATCTTGTGTACCCTCAAAAGAAATGACAACTGTGCTCGCACAAAAGCTTTATGAGGGTGTTTGTAACTGGCTTTTTCAGACAAGCAACAACACAACAAGCTATGCCACAGCCATGCTATGGGAATGCTTCCTAACAACTCGAAGGATGCACACACACTCACACACACACACAGAGAGAGAGAGAGAGAGAGAGAGAGAGAGAGAGAGAGAGAGAGAGAGAGAGAGAGAGAGAGAGACTCACACACAAACAGCCTTCCAAAGAACTACACTGAGTGGCACAGCCAGCTCTGAAAGGTACCCACCATGGATGACTCTAATTACTAGAACATTCCCAAGATGACAAGTTATTTAGATGGATCATAGATGCCAGGAGTAAAAGAGGGAGGGGAGAGGGAAGGAAACAGTTTTGACTTTAAAATACCAGAGTGAGGGATTTCTACCTGTTAGAAGGCTCTGAGCTTGCTGGGTCCAGATCAATATCTTTGCTGTATCCTACAAGAACGTATACTGGAGAAAGCTAAGAAGGCATGCAATAGCCCTATGTTTCTTGGAACTGCCCGTGGGCATTAAACTATCTGAAAGCAAAAGCCTCCATTTTTATAGAACGTATGCAATCTATGATTCTACTTAGAGCAGTTTTAGGAACATACATTTAACCTATTGTGTTATAAATTCCATCTGTAAATGCTGCTAGGAATTGGGGTAAAACATTGACATTCAGACGTTCAAGAAAAATAAGTAAACCTTACTAAGAACAGTGAACTTTGTGGCACTGAATCTGCCCTCCACTCCTCCTCACTCGCCAGCTAAGCAGTAGCTTGGATAAGTGCCAGCCCACCCTCCTGCTGACAAGCATGACAAGAGACCTCCCTTGCAAAGAGCAACCTGTGTCTCATCTACCCAGTGGCTGGTTGAAAACCCACTCAAAAAGCTTGCTTCTGTTTTCCCAGCTAGGAACTAAAGCTATTGCACAAGTGTTCTGTAAGTGGCACCACTGTCCTCAAGAAATGGAAGAGAGGGGGGCTGGAGAGATGGTTCAGCAGTTAAGAGCACTGGCTGCCCTTCCGAAGGTCCTGAGTTCAAATCCCAGCAACCACATGGTGACTCACAACCATCCGTAGTGAGATCTGATGCCCTCTTCTGAGGTATCTGAAGACAGCTACAGTGTACTTTAAATAAATAAATAAATAAATAAATAAATAAATAAATAAATAAATAAATCTAAGGAGAAGAAGAAGAAGAGGAGGAGGAGGAGGAGGAAGAGGAGGAGGAGAAATTAGCATATTCCCAGAGACACAGGGGCGTTAGTTAAAGCCCCTTGACCCACAGATGGAGTTTATCAATGAGGTGCACTTACTTCCCAGTCCCTCCCAGGTCCACCCTTCCCATCCCTGCATCCTCCCCTGCAACAAAAAGAGAAAAAGAAAAAGAAAAAAAAACCCACTAAGTTCAATGTATTGGAGCATGTTTAACTCCCAGTGGCCAGCCTCTTAAAGACAACTGAGTTCTTCAACTGAGTTCTTCCCTTCCCACCTTCCCATCCTCCTAACCCCCACCACAATCTAAGTACACCTATACATTTCTAAGCACAGGTTTCGCTGTATCCTGTAAGGATGGATATAGCTGCAGGGTAGGTCTTTTTCTCTTTTTATTGCAGGGGAGGGTGCAGGGATGGGAGGGTGGACCTGGGAGGGACTGGGAAGTAAGTGCATTGTATGAAATTCCCAAATAGTTAATAAAAATATTATTTGGGGGGGGGGGAGAAAGAAATGTATGGCTGTAAATGCCTACAATTAAAAATAAGAAAGCATTCAAATAAATAACCTAAGTTTGTATTGTTCTTTTGGAGACAGGGTCTCACTATATAGCCATGGCTGGTGTGGATCTTATTGAGTAAAACAGGTTTACCTTGAACTTTTAGGGGTCTTCCTGCATCTGCCTCCAGAGTGCTGGAATTGAAGGTGTGAACCACCAATCAGTCAATAATCCAAATTTTAATCTTAAAAAAAAAGGAAATAAAATGAAATAGATCAAAAGCAAGAAGAAAATAATAAAGGGTATAGCAAAGATAAAATAGAGATTTCAAAACAGTAAAGAAATTGACACAGTCCAAAGATTTTTTTAAAAAATGAAAAATATTAACTAGTGATCAACCAAAACAGAGAAAATTCTCCAATTACTAAAATCAGGATGGAAAAATCAAGACTTAGTCACCACATTATAGAAATAAAAATGACCATAAAGAAATAAACAGCTACTTACCAATAAATCAGATAATTTAGACAATATGGGAAACTTCTTAGAAACACTCAAAACAGACAGTGGAAGAAACAGACTTCCTGAATAAAGGTGAACTAAAACAATATCTTGCTAAGAGAAAGGGAGTGAGCTCCACCCCTGGGTACCCCGCCCCCAAGCCTGGCACTCAAGTCTCTGCCAAATTAGGCGCAACATCTCCCACTGAGGCCAGACAAGGCAGCCCTGTTGGGAACCGGACTCCCATAGTCAGGCAACAGCTTTGGCGAGAGCTGAGAGCCTCGGCGCCAGTTGTTAGGAGACCCACATGAAGACTGAGCTGCACAGCTGTTACCTACAAGCCAGAGGCCTTGTTCCTGCTTGTATCTGCTCTTTGGTTGGTGGCTCAGTCTCTGAGAGCTCCCAGAGGTCCAGGTTAGTTGACCCTAATGGTTTTCCTGTGGAGTCCCTATGCTCTTCAGGGCCTTCAATCCTTCCCCTAACCGCAACTCTTCCATAAGAATCCCCGGCCTCCATCCAATGTTTGGCTCTGGGTATCTACATCTATTACGGTCAGCTGCTAAGTAGAGCCTCTCAGAGAACAGTTATGGGGGGTGGGAGCATTTGGGGTGTAAATAAATAAATAAATAATTTAGCTCTTTCCGCCATCTTGGAGTCTGTAGAAGCCTGCTGGAAACAGGACTTCTAAAAGCAAGTCTGTCTGGAAGGAAGGCTGTGGTGCGAAGTCTTTTTTTTTTTTTTTTTTTTTTTTTTTCTGGCACATGGCTCTTCTTAAGATTGAAGGTGTTTATGCCCAAGATGAAACGGAGTTCTGCTTATGTGATTATGTGTATAAAGAGATGTGCTTATGTGTATAAAGCAAGTGACTCCTGAGGCAAACCAAACAAAACCAGAGCGATCTGGGGAAAAGTAACTCGGCCCAAGCAAACAGTGGTGTGGTTCCAAATTCTGAAGCAACCTTCCTGCAAAGACCATTGGACACAGAATCCGTGTGATGCTGCTCCCATCCCGGATTTAAACTAATGGAGAGTTAAATAAATAAAAGTGGATTTGTAGCTGGGGATGGTGCCTCAGCCTTTAATCCCAGCACTTGGGAGGCAGAGGCAGGCGGATTTCTGAGTTTGAGGCCAGCCTGGTCTACAGAGTGAGTTCCAGGACAGCCAGGGCTACACAGAGAAACCCTGTCTCAGAAAACCAAGAAGAAAAACAAACAAACAAAAAATGGATTTGTACGCTTGTAAAATAAATAAATTTAAATTAAAAATAATAAATATAGATTTTACATCAACAAGTTTAAATTGCCCAACAATGTTACGAAAAACCCTAGTCAGGCTGGAGTGATGGCTCAGAGGTTAAGAGCACGGTCTTCCTATTCCCAGCACCACATAGTGGCTCACAACCATCTGTAGTGGGATCTGGTGCCCTCTTCTGGCCTGCAGGCAAACATGCAGGCAGAATGCTGTATACATAATAAATCTTAGAAAGAAAGAAAGAAAGAAAGAAAGAAAGAAAGAAAGAAAGAAAGAAAGAAAGAAAGAAAGAAAGAAGGGAGGGAGGGAGGGAGGGAGGGAGGGAGGGAGGGAGGGAGGGAGGGAGGGAGGGAGGGAGGGAGGGAGGGAGGGAGGGAAAGAAAGAAAGGAAAGAAATAAAAGACAAAAAGAAAAACCTTAGTCCCAAGGCTTCCTTATTAGTGAAGTCTACCAAAGTTCTTTGAGATGCAAAGGTCTCATTTTGTTGACCAGGCTAGCCTTAAATTTCTGGGCTCAAGAAATCTGTTTGCCTCAGCTTCCAGAGTAGCTGGGACGACATGCAAATGTCACAGGGCACTCCAGTTGGTTGGTTGGTTTGTTGTTTTCTTTTTCTTCTTTTCCTTTTTCCTTTTCCTCGTCCTAAGCATCACATCTGGCCATGTATCACTGGTCCCTACCAAACTTTTAAAGAATTATCAACTCTTGCCAAACAATAAGAAATAGAAGTAGAGGAAAGGATTCCTAATCCATTCTGTGAGGCCAGTATGACCTGGCTCCTAATACCAGAGAGAAATCATAAAAATAGAAAACTATAGGCCTAGGGGCTGGAGAGATGGCTCAGAGGTTGAGAGCACTGACTGCTCTTCCAGAGGTCCTGAATTCAATTCCCAGCAACCACATGGTGGCTCACAACCATCTGTAATGGGATCTGATGCCCTCTTCTGGTGTGTCTGAGGACAGTGACTGTGTACTCATATATATAAAATAAAATAAAATCTTTTTAAGAAAGAAAGGAAGAAAGAAAGAAAGAAAGAAAGAAAGAAAGAAAGAAAGAAAGCTATAGGCTCAAATATCTTAAGATTATAGATGTATAAAATTATAACAAAAACCTTATAAGGTGAATTCAGCAGCACGCTGTCACCCAGAAATGCAAGGATGTTTCAACACAAGAAAAATCAATCCATGAATATAATCAATTAATATAGCATATTAATAATCTCAGGAAACGTAAGAGAGGATAACCTCAGTGGTCAGAGAAAAGCATTCACTGGGATCTAGCGTGTGTTCCTGGGGACGGGGGAGATCTAGTGTGTGTTCCTGGGGACGGGGGAGATCTAGTGTGTGTTCCTGGGGACGGGGGAGATCTAGCGTGTGTTCCTGGGGACGGGGGAGATCTAGTGTGTGTTCCTGGGGGTAGGGAATACAACCTAACCAAGGATAAAGAGCAATAAAGGGAATTTTCTAAGCCAAAAATGTGACTTAGTGAAACCCCACAGCTAATGTCATGCCAAATGATTAAAGACAAAGATGTCCTCTGGAGATTGGGTAAGATAATAATGTCACTAGTAGCATCTTGTATGTTGTACTGGAAACTGGAGATATGTCTCAATGATAGTCTTGGCCTAGAATATGGAAAGCCCTGGGTTCAAGTCCTAGTGCCTCCAAAGAATTTATTTTGGAAATTTTAGCCAAGGATTAGCCAATTAAACAAACAACTAGCATAAGTATTGTAGAGTAAAAGTATCTATATTTGCCGGTGATGTATATTTGTTGAAAAAAATCCCAAAGCAATCAAATGAAACACTCCTAAAGTTAACAAATAATATCAATAAAGCTGAAGAATACAAGATCAAAAAGCAATGTTGTATCTTATAGGTAACAATGAACAAGCTAAATATGAAATTCGTGAAACTATTTCCTCTACAATAGAATCCAAAAGAATGATTCCTTAGGAAAGAGTTTGACTTAAACATTGAACAAATGCAAGACTTCTTCTTCACTGGGCTCTCTAGAATATCATGAAAAGAAATTTAAAATATAAGTGAAGGCACAAAAACTCTTTAAAACAACCTACAAATCTGATGCAGTTCCCAGTGCAGTTCAGCAGTGTCGCTGTCTTTGCACAAGTACAAACACGTTGATCATAAAACCTGTGTAAAGAAGCAAGGATCTCCAGTGGAGAAACAGCCCTGGGAAAAGAATAGCAAAATTGTCAGTCGCACATTCCCAGTGTCAACGCACACTGCAGATGTGCAGGAGGGGGAACAGCATCATGGACCATTCTAGGACGGGCACTTAGCTCACTCACTCTTGTGTAACTGACACTCCAGGAAAAATTAGATTTATCTCTGTACTCACCTAACAGCCAGGCAGACAAAGGTCAAGGTAGGCAGGGCGTTCCCTTCAATAATGGATGTTGCATTTATACCTTACCTTACCATATACAAAATTAACTTACAATGTGCTATAGAATCAAATGTAAGAGCCAAAACACAGGGGGGAAATTCACAGTGTAAATCTGTGTAGATTAAGAGCAATGTCTTAAATATTGCATAGGCACACACATGCACACAAACACACACACACACACACAGAAAGACAGAGAGAGGCAGACAGAAAAACAGAGAGACAGAGAGATTCCTGATTTCGTCATATTTTAAAATTGTGTGTCAAAAAGACATCACCAAGAAAGTAAAAGAGACAATTTACAGGAGCATTTGTAAGCCACCTATGTGACAAGGGTCTGGCACACAGTGTAAGTGCTGCAGCTCCGCGGGGAGATGTAGCCTGGTTGTTGGAAGCCAGGGAATACCACAAAGTCACACTGCACAACAAATCCCTACAAGAGCTTTACTGGGAAAGACACAAGAGGGTGGCTGCCTATGCTTTGTCTTGAAGCGGGAGATAACTGAGTGGGAGGGGCTTATATAGGGTTTCTTGGGAGGGAGGAGTGTTCCAGGGTGAGGGTTGGTGAGATTTTTGTGCTCAAATGATTGGTGGGGTTTGGTAGGTTTTTAAACCCAGAAGTGGGCTCAGACTCTATACACAGACCATATAGACAACTCCGAGAATTCAATAACAAAAGAAAGGCTAAATGAAATCCAAAGAACAGATTTTCTGAATCCATCTTCTGTTGCCATAAGTGGAAATCATGGTCTGGGTGATTAATTTATGAAGAATAAAGGTTAAGTAGTTTGTGATGATGGGGTGGGTGACAGGGTTGCACATGGTGAAGGTCCCCTTACAGTAAGAACTCTGCAGATACTGGAGGCATGATATCATCATGCACAAGAAGGGTCCATGCAAGCTATGGAGCCCAACTGGCTTTCATAACAGCTCTGCTCTAGAGGTAATCTATCAGCTCACTACTCCATGAATAAATCCATCCACTCCTGAGTCCTTATGGCCTGATCTCCTCAAAAAGGGTTCTGTCTTCCTTCCCAACGGGGATTAAATTTTATCATGAGTTCTGGTAAGAATGATCAAACCTCAGGAGACTGGGCTAGGCATTCCTCCAAGGAAGAGATACAAATGGCCACAGGGCACATGAGAAGGTATTCAATGGCATTAGTCATTAGGGAAACACAGCTGAAAACCACAGGGAGATGCTACTCCACACCCACCAGGAAGGCTGTAATTCCAAACACAGCACAACGAAGCTAATACTGGTTCCAAATGGAGAAGCTGAGACTCTTGTCCGTTGCAGAGAGAATATAATGTAGTTCAGTTAGTATGCAATTACTATCCGACCCAGCAATTCTGTCTCAACTGAAATAGATGCCCAGGGTTAATGGCAACATTAGTCACACTAACCTAGAGGCAGAAAATACTCCAAAGGTCCACTGGAGTGGATGACCAGAGAAGCAAGTGAGGTACGCCTATATAATGGAATATTATTTGGCTATGAAAAAGAAATGGGGAGCTGGGCCTGGAAAGATGGTTCACTGGGTAAAGGTACTTGTTCTGACAAACCTGAAAGCAATCCCTAGACTCACAAAGGTAGAAAGAGGAAACTAACTCCACAAAGTGGTCCTCTGACCTCCACACATGCAGTGTGTGCCCATATACACATTGTGCATAGAAACAATTATAATAGTAATAAAATTTTTTAAGGAAATGAAGAGCATGCTAAACATAACTGAAACTTGAAAAGTGAGTGGCAGGACCAGAGCAAAAAGACAAGTACTACACATCTCTACTTAAATTAAATGTTTGGAATGGGCATGTTACCATGGCGACACGGAGGGAACTGTGATTCTTCTGGGGAAGAGGAAAACCAAATTCAAAGTGATGTTCACAGACACAAGATTTCCTTTGGGGAAAATGGAAATTGTTTGTAATCATGGTTATTGGTCCCACAGTCTTGGTAAGATACTAAAGAGCATTTGGACATTTTCAAAAAAGGAATTTTCTGTTATATGAATTATGTCTCTGTTTTAAAACAATTCAGGCGGGCAGTGGTGGCGCACTTATTTAATCCCAGCACTCAGGAGGCAGAGGCAGGTGGATCTCTATGAATCTGAGGCTAGCCTGGTCTACAGAGTGTGTTCCAGGACAGTCAGGGCTACACAGAGAAACACTGTCTCAAAAATAAAAATAATAGTATTATTATAATGATATATTATAATAATAATAATTTCAAAAGTGACACGTGGGGACGCTTGTCATGGCGCTCAGGAGAAGAGGCAGGAGGATCGTGAAGGAACAAAGCCAACCTGGATTAATTATCGAGGCACTGTTTCAAACAACAACAAAACAAAGCAAAAACAAGGACAGTCTTCACTCATTACTGTTTCCGTAGTCAAACTTTTGTAAACTCTGTATAAATAACAAAAATAACAGCAATGACTCGTCAATGCTTAAGTTCCAGTCCGGGACATCGTCTTTCTTTCTAGACTTTCTTCCTCCACGTATTAAGATCGTGTATGGCTCATACTAGGGGATGTAGAAAAGACGTGTTCGATATTTCTATGTCTTTGAATGTCTGAATCCCCACTCTTTGCTCAGGTCTTAAGTGTTGTTTTGATATCAAGTTTTCCAGCGAACCCAGTTCCACGGATAACTCACCGTGGTGAAATGGATGAACATCTTCCCGTCCCGTGGTCCTCCTCGGGAGCAAGGCAGGCTTCCCACACCAATCCCCCAGGAATAGACACAACCTGCCCCGAGGGAGTACCCACACTGTGATCCCACAGTTGCAACCCCCACCTCTAATTTGTTCTTCGACAAGTCTGCTCATGTCTACTATGGATTTGTGTATTCCCACTCCGCCCTATTTCCTATATCCGCCCCACCCTAGTCAGCCTCACACGTTCCGTTCCCACATTCATGTGTTCTTGTTTTGTGACACCCCCACCCCATCCCTCCCTAAGTGAGCCCATCAGGACCCAACAGTTTGAAAGATTTATTTGTAAGTATGTGAACGTGAGTGTGTGGGTATGTGGATGTGCGCGCCTGATTGCGGGAACCTGTTAAGCTAGAAGAAAAACATGGATTTCCTAAAGCTGAAGTTACCAGTGGTTGCGAGCCACCTGGCACTCGTGGAACCGAACTCAGGTCCTCTGCAAGAGAACCACTGAGCTATTTACCCATCTCTCCAGCTCCACGCTCTAGTGAATTTAAATATGCATAGCCATAGCTGACTTCTTTCCACACGGGTCAGCTGCCATCATGGCCTAGCCCCTGACCTGATTCTCAGTGCCCACCCCCACCCATCTCAGCCGCTGCAAAGCAGCTTCATTATCTGTGGTATGGTAACTACTTAGAAACCGAATGACATTCAATTAAAATGATATTAGCAGCTCAGGAGTGATTTTGTTTAATTTACTCCTACTCAGATGTAAAAACATTAGCGACTTTTTTAATTGGGCCTCATAATGGCTACCTCCTACTCAAACGCGATGGAATTAAAGACTTTGATGCCTAAATACCGCTTAATTTACTCCAACCCGCCTGTAATGACATTAAAGATGCTTTAGGGTGGATATAGTTTCCAATCAATTTTATTCCAAGGAAATCTGAGCTCGCAGGTACTATTATTAAGCATATAATAAAATCACACAAGAAATATATCTTTACAGTTGGGGATAGGGTTGTTTCCAGCAATATTAAAAAGTAATCATTTTCATTTTAATGCAAGGATATTAAAAAGTAATATCTTAAATACAAGATTTTGTAAAGTTTTCAATTGTTTAAGCAAATATGTGATTCCCAACCTGTTAAAGTGTTCTGTTACATGTAGATCTAAAGCAAATTTTATTCAGTTACAGCATGGGGTTGGATTGTCTTATGTTTGATAGGAAGTTGGATTTTAGGTGTGACTTAGAGGAAAGCAATTTTTCTTGAAATCCTAATGCTAGCAATTTTTAAAAATCTTTTCCTAGATTACACGCAAGGGCATCAGATTTTAACTCTGTTTTTAAACATGGCAGGTTTTGGTCCTTATGTGCTTGGGATAGTTATCCATTAATGAGTTCTCGAGAGGTAGACCCCAAGCCATCATCAATAATAGCATCGAAGGGGCTGGAGAGATGGTTCAGTGGTTAAGAACACTGGTAGCTCATCTAGAGGACCTGGCTTCAATTCCTGGTACCCACATGGCAGCTCACAACCATCTGTATCTCCAGTTCCCAAGAATATGACCCTGTCTTCTAGCTGCTGCATATATGCGATGTCCAAACCTGTCTGCAGCCAAAGAACCCATACACATAAAATAAAATTAAAATTATAGGTCATATTTACAATACTCTACTGTGTCCCAGACAACTCTACATGCTTGGGATGTGTTAACTCATTTACTATTTTTAATTAAGGAATATTAAGAAATCTTCCTCCTTTACAGATGACAACAAAATATGGGTGGGTGGATGGATGGATGGATGGTGGATGGATCAATGGATGGATCGATGGATGGTGTATGGGTGAATGGATTAATAAAATGGACGATAGATGGAAGAATAAATGGGTTATGGATGAATGAATGGATAAGTGGGTAGATGGGTGGATGGATGATGGATAAATGGATGATGGATGGATAAATTGGCAATGGATGCATAGGTAGATGGATGGATGGTGTATAGGTGAATGAATTAATAAAATGGACAATAGATGGATGGATAGATGGGTGGGCTGATGGATTGATTAATGGGTAAATAGATGGATGGATAGTTGAATGGATGGATGGAAGGAGTGCCAGGTGGATAGATAATGATGTAATAGTTCTTTGAGTTGCCTTGAGTTTGGGAAACCCTTGAACCACTTACAAATACAGATTCTAAAATGTGATGAGATGGGAGGCAGAGACGAGAGAATCATCCAGAAACTCACAGGCCAGCTAGCCTGAAATATGCAGTACGGCAGAAATGAAGAGTCTTCTTCACCAAGGTGTGAACTGATTCCCAAAAGCTGTACAAACCTACTCTCTCACAAATAATGATGATAATAATAATAATATTTAATAATAATAATAAACATGGTAATGATTCTTCTTTTTAAAGAAAATTCTTTAGTAGGTAAAAATACAAACAGTGCACGAGCACACCCATAAGTGTATTTACATGTATGTAGTATATTTTAGACGGGGAATATAGCTTCCTTTAGTTGG
The DNA here is from genome assembly GCF_000001635.26 of Mus musculus. Classification (NCBI taxonomy): domain Eukaryota; kingdom Metazoa; phylum Chordata; class Mammalia; order Rodentia; family Muridae; genus Mus; species Mus musculus. Next base: position 112,554 of record NW_019168511.1, on the reverse strand, counting down.
ATATTTCTAAATTTCTAAAGACATTTTCCTTTAAAATAAGCAAACAAACAAACAAACAAACTGGATGTTTTAAAAGATGTTAAGGGGTGTGGGCTGGCAAGATGGGTCCAAGGGTACAAGCACGTGCCTGCTGCCAAGCCTGACAACCTGAGTTTGCTCTATGAATCGCGAGGTGGAAAAAAAAGAACTGACTCCTTAAAGCTGTCCTCAGCCTGCCATGTGCACATCATGGCACGCACATCATACATACACGCACAATGATATCTATTTCTTTAAAATCTCCAATGGGCCTGGAGAGTTGACTCAATCGTTAAGAGCACTTGCTGCTCTTCTTAGGGGACTGGAGTTCAGTTCCCAGCTCCCATATCAAATAGCTTATAACATCATGAAACTCCAGCTCCGAGGGATGCAATATCCTCTTTCAGCTCCTTTGGGAACCCGCACATACATGACATATTCTCACACACACACACGCATAAATAAAAACAAACTCTTACTTTAAATGATCTGTAAAAGATCTAACCCATAATAATAATGATGTGCCTAGATTTCCTCAGAAGTTACCATGTCTGACTGAAGCTCACAGTGTGACCATAAATGCTGACCCTCATAGTGTGCCTACAGGAGTGTGTGTGTGTGTGTGTGTGTGTGTGTGTGTGTGTCTGTGTCTGTGTCTGTGTGTCTGTCTGTCTGTGTGTGTCTGTGTGTGTGTGTCTGTGTGTGGTATGTGTCTGGAACTCAGTGGCAGAGAATTTGCCTAGCATGAGCAACACCCTATTCTGTTTGATTCCCAGCATAGCAAGTGAGGGAGGGGAGAGGGAGGGAAAGAGAGAGGGAGGAAGAGAGGGAGGGAGGGAGGGAGGGAGGGAGGGAGGGAGGGAGGGGAGAAAGGAGATAGGGAGAGAGGGGGGAAGGAAACAAAGAAAGAAAGAAAGAAAGAAAGAAAGAAAGAAAGAAAGAAAGAAAGAAAGAAAGAAAGAAAAGAAGGGATAGACAGATGCTTACTGTTCCTGGGCGTGCAACCTCTGCTGATCGATAGATACCAACACTTGTCAAGGCAGTTACCAAACCGCCCCGAGTTTAAACCCTTGCTCTTCCACCCGGTGAATTGATGTTGCGCAAGGTTTTGTTTCTCTCAGTCTTATTTTCCTTAATCTCCAGGAGAACAATGAAACCTATTGTCTTCCCTAATGCACTACTCGCTTTGTATTTCCTAGCTGGAGAATGTCATTCAACTCCTTCATAACTGTTGGTCCAGACTCCAGGGACTCATCCCAGGGCCTCCTTCTCCTTTCTCTTCCCCCTACGTCCAGTGAATCACTATCACCAGTCTGTCTATTTCATCTCTTAAATAGGACTCAAGCATGTTGGCAGTGGTGTGGTACTTAGGAGTATATCTGAGACATGGCGACTGTCCACACATTCTTGCTGTCAGGGTTTACACAGTCCTGGCTTTTGCCAGAGCTGTTCGGATGCAAGGATGCCAAAGTTTGCTCCCAAGGAGCTTCCTACAAAGGAGAGGGGGGAGGGGAAGGGAGGGGAGAAGAGAAGAGAAGAGAAGAGAAGAGAAGAGAAGAGAAGAGAAGAGAAGAGAAGAGAAGAGAGAGAAAGAGAGGGGGAGGGAGGGGAGGGGAGAAGAGAGGGAGGGAGAAGGAGAAAGGGGGGGAGGAAAGGAAGGGGAGGGGAGGAAAAGAGGAGAAGGGATGAGAAGGGAGAGGGAGGGAAAGAGGAGAAGGGAAGGGGAGGGGAGGGAGAGGGATAAGGGAGAGAGAGAAGGAACGGGAGAGGAGAGGAGGAGGAGAGAAGGGGAGAGGAAGAGGAAAAGAGGGGAAAGCGAGGGAGAAGAGAGAGGGAGGGAGGAGAGAGAGGAAGAGAGAAGAAGAGAGAGGGAGGGAAGAAGAGAGAGGGAGAAAGAAGGAGAGGGAGAGGAGGAGAGAGAGGGAGAGGAAAAGGAAGATGGTGAGATCTTGGGTCACAGCAGGGTGCGGAAGGTCCCTTAGCAGCACAGTTTGAATATGACCATATATGCTGGTTTAAATGGCAGATGTCCCCCACAGTCTCGGGCATTTGAATGCTCTGTGCCCAGTCCTGCTTGGGCAGGTTTTTAGGTACTAAGGGTTTTCTGGAAGGAGAATGTTACTGGGAATAATCTTTCAAGTTTCAAAGACTTCAGGAAATTCATAGAACCTCATTCTCTGCCTCCTGTTGTGGTTTAAGTGAGCTCTCAGCTGCTGCTCCAGCTGCCACGCCTGTCTGCTGCCCCAATTCTGTGCTGTGATGGGCATGGACTCTTATCCCACTAAAACTGTGAGCCCAAAATAAATCTTTCTGTAGGTTGCCTTGGTCATGGTGTCTTATCACATCAACAGAAAAGTAACATACACCATACCTTCAGACAATATCAGTTACCTCCAACGACAGAGAGGGCACCAAATCCAACATTATTTTATCAAATAACAAGACATCCAGATGTAGGCATCCAATCCTGCAGCATCCCTAGTGGGCAAGTCTCTAAGATTGTCCTTACTTCTTGCCTCACTGAGACTTTCGTCCTCATGGTCAAAAAGGAGCTGCAGTATCTCCAAAGACAGCACCCCAGTTGGGGGTTGGGGGTGGAATAAAAATCTCCAAGATTTTTTTTTCTACATCTTGTTGAGATTTTCAAGTGTCCCCATATCTGTCTTTTTTAATAAAATTATAGACTTTGCAGATGTGGTAGTATGTGCCTTCCATCCCAGTACTCTGGAGGCAGAGGCAAGAAAAACAAAAATCACAGGACAGCTCTAGGTAGGACTGTTTCTGATGCTTGCAGTTAAAACAAAACTGAGCTAGCACTTTTCACATCTTTACTTAACGCTTACTGAATTATCAGCCTGCCCCTTGGTTGAGTAAGTACAATCACAATTAAAGGTAACTCTAAATTTTCAATAATTCTATGAAACTATGACATTTCTACCATGTTTGACTTTATGTGTATGGTTGGTTGGGTTTTAAGTGTATGTGTGTGCACTTGCATGAGTTTATGTGTACCATGTGGGTAAAGGAACCCCAGGAGTCAAGAAGACAGATGGTTGTGAGCCATCACGTGGGGGCCGGGAATTGAACCCGGGTCCTTTTCAAGAGCGGCAAATACTCTTAACCACAGAGCCATCTTGCTAGCCCTGCACAGTCACCTTTCAAACACGATTTCTTTCCAGGCCCAGGTTGTCTTTGTACGACCTGGGTCTCTGAAATAAACAGTGAGTTTTTACTTCAGCGTCAGCTAGCAGATACAATAAGAAGGACAGAGGATGCAGAGGAAGCAGTGTAAATGCAAGCGCCCATGACGGTCAGGACAGAAGCTGTGATGGTTAATATTGTCCACTTGATGCCATCTGGAATCACCTAAGTTAGAAGACTTGGGGTATGTCTGTGAACGGTACTCTAGACTAGATTATCTGAAGCGGGGACAATTTAACTGTAGAAAACACTAATCCATAAATTGAGGCCCAGGACTGAATGAAAAGTGAGCCAAGCGCCAGCAGTCTGATTGCAGACACACCCTGGTAATCTGTTCCATCTCCTGCCACCATGATGATTTATGTCCTCACGCTGCAGGCCAAAATAAACCCTTAATTCCTCAGGGAGACACATCACCAATACAGGTGCTCACTGGGAACTGCAGACGTTACAATTGAAAGGAAAGGGTGAGAGGATTCTAAATTTAAAGCCAGCCTGGGCTACATGGTGAGACCCTGTCCAAGAAAAGAAAAACCACCACCAACAACAACAATACCCTAACATTTGGTGTTACAAGTCTGGGAGGCAGGCCTTTAGGGATCAATGAAGTTTAGATGAAGTCATAAGGGTGGAGTTCCATAGTGAGAATGGTGTCCTGTACGAGGACAAAGGAAGTGGGAGTGTAGTTCCATTGGTAGAACGCTTGCCTGGTATGCATGAGGCCCTGAGTTCAATCCCCAGAACTTTATAAATTGGATGTGGTAGTGCGCTTCTGTAATTCTAGTGCTCGGGAGGTAGGAACAGGAGGGTCACAGGTCCAAGGTTCAGCCTCAGCAATATAGCAGATTTGAGACCAGACCTTGGGATGCATGAGCTCTTGTAGAAAGAGAGAGGGCAGGGCACAAAGAGAAAGAAGGGAGAGCAAGAGAAGAAAGGAGAGAGGAAGGAAAAAGATGATAATGTGTGAACAAGAAGAATCGTCACCAGGCAATGAATTTGGTCTTGGACTTCTGATCTCCAGAACTGTGGAAACCAAGGCCTGCTAGATAAGCTGCGTGGTCTCTGGTACCGCCTTCTGTAACCCAAGCCAACCTGGCTTGTGAAGACTGCAAAGGCTCCATGACAGCCACTGCCCTCACCACCGGTGTACACATCTTCCCCAGAGGAAAGTTCACTTTGTCAGAGGAGTTCTTGCTGTCTCCCAAGCCACACTCTGGCACAGACATCCTTACGTCCAGGACTTCAAAAGGACCTTAAGAGGTTTTCAGATGCTGACAATTCCTTAACACCTGTATCGCCTGGCCCAGTGCCAAGCGGCCGGAGGACAATGCGCTCTTCCTTGTGTTTGGTCCGGTAGGACCTATGGCCTCCTCCCCACGCGTTAGCACTAGCTTCGTCTTCAGTAAGCTCTGTGGGGTAAGCAAACAAAGCTTGCGTTTCGTTTCGGGACAGGCTTTTTCCCTTCCTAGAAGAGACCTTGCGACTTAAAGAATCTTCCAGCAGGAAGTTCTCCTGCAGGATATCTTCCTTGAGTCAAGTCTCTCTTTCCATTTGCCTTAAACATCTTTTGAGCTCGGTTATTTATTTGGGGAGCAGGGGGTGCTGGAGGCGACGCTGCAGTATAAAAGAGATTAACAAGTTTGTAGTTCAAAACCAGTTCTGTTTTTGAAAAGTCGGTGACCAGACTCACCCAGAAGATTGCCCAAGGGCCCTTCCGCTCCTTACTCCTCAAAAGCTGAAGCCGCTGCCTTGTAAGGTTTCCCACACAGCCTGACCCCACACAGGCTTTTGCAGAGAGAAAGGAGCTCTATGAGGTACTGGGCCGACCCTCTGAATGTTTGATTGTTCCTGACAAATAAATGTAAGACTATGCTACATCGCAGACTCCAGATTGGTCCTGGTTTGGGTGACAACGTGTTTTATTATGATACTCAATTTCAAGCCAAAAAGTGTAGACTTCGACTACACTGTTTCTAGTGCTTCGTGGACATACACATTTTTGGTTTCCCATATCTATTTTTTTTTATTTAAAATGCTTAAAGATGAAATCATTTAAGGGATTTTGTTACTTATGTTGATAAATTAATTTTCCCCCCGTGTCATACAAAAGCAAGTATATTTTAGAATCTGCCTCAGTGATAAGTTAATGATTTATTTCTCTGTGAATAATGCCGTTTTCCGGTGACAATGATGAAACATTTGCATAGTCGTCATTGGGATAAGAATTCCCTGATAAGTTAGAAGCAGCCGCCTCCGGAAGGGGGCAAGGGGAATCCGGCTTTGCTCCCATTTTTCCAGATTTCCATATGACCCTATAGTAGCTTGGGCTTACAGCCATGCACGAACTTAAAGACCTTCCAGACTTCGTGGTCCTTCTCACCAGCAAGAAACGTGATATAACAGCAGCAATAAATGGAGGGTGGAGTGGGGGAGGGGGGGTTTAAGTCATACACAATGGGGGATGTCAAACTGGAAGTAGGGTTTCCTGACTTCTTAACCCCTGCTATGGTTACCCACTTCACTTGCTTTTCCGACGAGCCAAGCTGTCGTATTGATGTATGCGATAAATGTAATACGTGTATCGAAGGTCTTCAACTTCTGGGAGGGGCCGTGAAAAGTCTTATTTCCATAGCTGTCCCCATTGAAGTTGTGGCAGGTCTGCGGCCCCTGGCCTCCTACTGTGGGTCTTTAAGGTCCTCCCATGCCAGCCTTCCTTTCTTTTCATCTCCGTCCCTTTGGAAAGGGGAAGGCCCCCCATCTTTGAAGACCACACTGGAGCTGTCCTCCAGAGGGCCTCTGGCTCCTCAAGCAGCAGAGTTCAGGAAAGAGCATTTGATCACGGAAGAGCATGTCTCCATGACATCCCATGTCTGCTGCAGGGAAGGTAGTCAGGCTCCTGAGGTAAAGCGATCCAATCTGCCAGCGGGTGTTTTCCAGACTAGTCCACCAGTCATCGTGGAAATGGGTATGACACAAAGTTTGAGGCAAACCATCCGCACAGGGCTGATTATTTTTTAAACAATAGCTAGTTTATCTGGTAGAAATCCATGCTTACTTTCCATCAGCCAGCTGGCTTCTCTCCCTTCCCCTAAGTTCCCTATAGGCAAGAGAGCAAGATAGCAGGTTCATGAGTTCCAGGCTAGCCTGGGCTACATAGTAATACACTAGTGTTTGGTTTTGTTTGTTTGGTTTGGTTTTTTTTTAAGACTCTTTCTTTGACAGTTTCCTTATAAAGTCTGTTGGCCTCACTTGTTACCAGAGTTGCTAGTGACTCTCCTGATTTGAAAGAAGATCAGAGAACAAACTAGAGATTTGGAACTTTGAAACCAGTTAGCTGAGAAAAGAGAGTTGTAAAATGAATATTCTAAAATTGCCTCAAAATTCAGAGAAATGATCAACTTTCTAAAATGGATTATTATTTGAACTATTCCTTTTGAGGAACAAAAGTGTTAAGAATTGTAAGTAATTTAGAGGAGATTTGAACCCAGGGACCATGTGTAGGTTGCATACAAATAGCCTACCATTTCATCCAAGGGACTTATGCATTCTCAGATTTGGGTATGCCCAGGAGAGGAATTATAAAGCCAGTCCTGTGCAGACCCTGAGGTCTGATCGTGTGTGTGTGTGTGTGTGTGTGTGTGTGTGTGTGTGTGTGTGTGTGTGTGTTATCATTGATCTTCAACAAGCTCTGCCAGTCTGTCCATGCAAAGTGGAATCCCCTGTGCAGATCCTGAGGTCTGATCGTGTGTGTGTGTGTGTGTGTGTGTGTGTGTGTGTGTGTGTGTGTGTGTGTGATCTGTGATCATTGATCTTCAACAAGCTCTGCCAGTCTGTCCGTGCAAAGTGGAATCCCCTGTCCAAACACAAAGAGGGAGATTCAAGTTTCTGTTGAAAACAAGATGCTCAGGAGGAAGAGAGGAACTCTGAAAGTCTCGTCTGCTCCTTCACTCAGAGGCAAGAGGCAGGAAACAAATGTTCACGTCAAACTATAAACACTGTACAGGTTTACTTTACTTTAAATGACAATTTTGAATATGTAGAAACTTCTCTGTGGAAATTAACTTCCATGGCAGGAAGTCTGCCCTCCTGCTCCATGATCCTGGCTATGATGGTCATAGCAGGGACCTTGGTGATGGCAATCACATGTGAACCCTGCAGCCAGAACCAGTAACCTCCAGTGTCATGGTTCTGTGTTGAGAGGTCAGAAGAAAATAATCCAGAAGCCACCAAGGGCACAGGAAGCAATGGCAGAGCCACGGAGCGAGTGCCACTGGCACTGGAGTCACTGGGCATGCAGTGTTCTTTCTCAGTACCCTGCTGTGCACCACGATGCATCCCCAGAGAGGCCTGGAGAGAAGTTTTGTGTCCTAAAAGCTATTACGGTTCAGCAGCCAGGCATATCAATATGGCCACACTGGGGTTCTATGAGGGATCTAAACAGTGGGCTCCTATCCATCAAGGAGGCCAAGTTCGGCTGCCAAGTGAGTTCAGGGCAAAGTCAGGTTTTGTTACGAAATGCGTTACAAAAGAAATCTTGTGGGCTCTGGAGAGAGCTCAGGTGATAGGCTTGCCATGCAAGCATGAGAATCTGAGTCTGAGATCCCAATAACCCAAGTCAAAAAAGTTGGGTGTGGTGACTCACACTTGCAATTCCTGGACTAGGGCAGTAGAGATGGGTGGATCTCTGGCCCCAGGTCCCAGGGAGTGGAGATTCTGTCACAAAACAGAAAATAAATAAATAAATAAATAAATAAATAAATGGACAGCTTCTGAGGGATAGCACCTGAGTTTAACACACACATATATACACACACACATTCACACACACTCACACACACACATTCACACACACTCTCACACACACATACATATACACTCATACACACTCATAAACACACATATACACATTCAATCACACAATCATACACACACATATACACACACTCATAAACACACACACATACATACACACATGTATACACATACATACACACACATGCATACACAAACACACATATACACACTCATACACACATACTCATACACACATACTCACACATACACTCATAAACACTTTAAAGAAAAGGAAAGGACTACTTTGGGTGTCCTCAGATTACAATTTCAAGAGAATGGGCATCTTTCCCAACATCTGTCTTCTGTTGCAGATGTTCTTCCAACAGACAGTGCTCACACATTTCCTTTCTTCAAGATTTGCTTTTATAACTTTTAATTATGTATATATGTGCACATGTGTGCACATGAATGTAGATGTCTGGAAAGGCCAGAAGTGCCAGTCCACCCCAGAGCCAGGGTTACAGGTGAGCTTCCCGGAAGGAAGCCCAGGTCTTCTGTAGGAATTCTAATTTCCCACTGTCACTACTGTCACTTCTGTAGGAATTCTAACTTTCCACTGTCACTACTGAGCATCTATTTAGCTCCCACATTTTGTCTTTTTTACTCCGGCTCTTAAACTAATCCTGTTTTAATTACACTAAGGTGTAAATGACTAATACCTAATTCAGATATATTTACATTTCAACAATGATAACTACATTCTCGGGTGGAAGTTAGGCATTAGCTAATAATTAATTTGATCTCAGAATTTGGCAGGAAGTTGTATGCTAATTAAGTGGAGGGAAATTAAGCCTTTCAATTAAATTGAACAATTTTCACCTGACAGGTTGTTCCTTACTCTGCAGCTCTGTTGTTCATTTGTTCTGAGATAGGGTCTCATTCATGTAGCCCAGGCTGGCCTCAAATCTGAGATCCTTGCAGGTAGCCCAGAATAACTTCAAACCCATGATCCTCCCATGTAGCCCAGGATAGCCTAAAACTCAAGCTCCCCCCCCCATAGCCCAGGATGGCTCAAAACCAAGATCCTTGCATGTAGCCCAGGCTAGCCTCAAACTCGATATCCTCCCATGTAGTCCAGGATGGCCTCAAATTCAAGATCCTCCCATGGACCCCAGGATGGCTTCAAACCTAATATCCTCCCTCTTCAGCCTCCTGCATATTAGCTAATAAGACTGGACCACCACACCTGACTTTTGCAATCAATTACTCTGTTCCTCTTCTCCCCTCCCCTTCATCCTCCACTCTCCCCCTTTCCGTCCCCTCCCCAAGATGAAAAAAGTGACTTGCCAGAAGTCATGGAGATGAGAGGCAGTGGAGTTGACTCATTCAGATTTTCACTCCGTTTGTTAGATCCTGTCTTTAAAACACTGTTGGAAACAAGAGTGAATGGGCTGGTGACAGTACTCAGTGGGTAAAGGCGATTGCTGCCAAACCTGACAACCCGAGTTCAATCCCAGGGACCCTTGGTGGACTTGCAGAAGTTATCCTCTGATGCCCACAGGTATACTGTGTGTGCGTGGACCACAGACACAGACACACATGCAGACAAATACACACACATGAATACGTAAAATAGTTTGTTTTCAAAACAGAAGGAAGGAAGAAGTGAAGGGGAAATAAAAGAAGGGAGGGAGGGAAGAGGAAGTGAGAGCCTTTGTTTTCTCGAGGTTAGTGAGACACACGGAAGCTGTGAGTGACAGGCTAAGTCCATGGAAGCTGAGAAGCACACAGAAAACAATGTGTGTATTCTTCACTAGAGTGATCTCGCCTTGTCTGATGACAGCCAACAGGCCGAGTGTGGGCCAAGAGATCAGGCTGTGCCATGCTCCTGGTACTGAGAGATGGCCCAGCCTGTAGAGAGATTGCCTCATAAGCACAGGGACCCAAGTTCAAGCCTCAACCCCCATGTGAAAAGGATGGGTGGTGCACAGGCACAAGGCCAGTACTGGGGAAGTAGAGACAGGATTCCTGAGGCTCGGAGGCCAGCCAGTCAAACCAAATCTGGACCGAAATCAAGGCAGATCAGAGGAGATGACTCAGCAGATGGAGGTGCTTGCCATAAAAGGCTGATGAGCTGAGTTAGACCCCCCAGAACCCATGAAGCAAGCATGGAGATGCAGTGTAGGAAGAATGAGAAGGCTGCCATAACAAGGTAGAAAGACAACTGATTCCCCAAAGGTGCTCTCTGACCTCCACACATATATGTAACACACTTATACACACACATGTACATACATACACACACACATATATACATACACAGACATACACACATATACACACATGCATACATACGTATACACACACATACATACATACACACATATACACATACACATATACACACATATACACATATACATATGCACACATACATACATATATATACACACATACACACATGCATACGCACATATGCACACATTCATATACACACATTCATACATACACACACATATACACACACACACCCCACAATCAAAAAGAACATAAACAAGGTAGATAGCTCAACAAAGTTGAGCTCTGGCCTCTACACACAAACACACACACACACACACACACACACACACACACACACACACTCCATTAGAACCAAAAACAAACCTTCATATTTCTAAAAGTGTTAAAATTCACAGGTTTGTACAATGAAAATGAACTCATTTCACGTTAAAAACAAAACAAAACAAAACAAAACTTTAATTAAACCCAAAACAAGGCAGTCTTTAAGTATCTATCGCCTAATAGTTTCTATCGAGTATTTGAAAGTCAAAGCAAACCCCCCTCTCCCATCCCTGCCGAGAACTCCTATTCCTAAGGCTCCTGCTCCTAAATCGATACCTGAGCTCTAATGACAGAGGAATCTTTACCACCGACCTCCCTTCCCCTGCCGAGCTTCCTTACAAAGGTGTGTGGGAGGCGGAGGGAACACAAAGCCTCCTCCATTGTTATCAGACAGCCGCTCACGGAGAGGCCTGGCCAGAGTTTGCCATAGAGAAAGCTCCACCCACACAGCGCCATTATTCATCCTTCCAGCTTAAGGCTTGTTTTGCACAGATGTGCCCTTCCTGTTTGGCATCCCTAACTGGGGACTGTTGTTCTGCCGAAGTTTTGTCATCTCAGCACTAACTGAGATGTCCAGCCCATTCCTGAACGCCTTTTTGTTAAGCATCAGCATAAAGAGGGGTACGCTTGCCAAAGGTGAGGTAGGCACCCCAGCGAAGCGATACTGCAGCATTCTTCCCTGAGCATCAGAGATGGGGGTGGATGGGGGGACTTTCTAGCATGCAAAGTCAAGCATGCAATAAACCTGTGAGCAACTTCCTAGTGATGATAATAGACGCCACACTTGTGTACACACCGTTTTTCTCTCGAAGTTGTGGCCGTTCTTTTTTAAACAACTCTCCAATTCATTCTTAAAAGAAAATTAACCTTCCTCCCACCCTCGGATTCAGGCATTTGTTTTAGGGAATGTCGTACCTATTGGAGCAAGAGCAAGACAGGAACCCCTGACTTAGACCAAATGATGGGAGGGTACACTCATTAACAGTTATTGAGCGCCTACTGTAGCTAGGCAGTGGGTGTGATGACTGCTCTCAGACTTGAGTTCTTATCTATCGCTTCCGTAGCACTTCAAACTTCTGCATCGGGAAAGTTAAAAGAAAGATGACTTAGGCAACTTTCAGGCTGCGGACTCAGTGCTTCCCAGAGACCGTTGAAAGGCAGAGGGACAACAACAGGATTGCAAGGTTCACAGTGTTTATATGTGTGTATGAGAGAGAGACAGACAGACAGAGAGACAGAGACAGAAAGAGATAGAGAGAGAGAGACAGACAGAGAGAGGGAGGAAGGGAGAGGGAAAGAAGAAGCACAGAGAGAGACACAGAGAGAGAGTTTACTCCTCCATAAAATAATAAAATTTGAGTAGCTGAGAAGCCGGCAAATTAGCATACCTCGTTACAGTTTTTGATGCATGGTCACATTTATAAGTGACTTTCCCTTAGTTTACAGATCCTTCTCTGTTACTGTCATAAAGATTGCTGGAATAATCACACTCCTCCTCCCCATACGGAATCCCATTAACAGTTTGGCTGCTGCCATTACGGCTCCTGTTTCATCCATCATGAGAAGTGTTTGCAACTGAGGAAGAAGCTAACACTATTAGCCCTGGAACCTCCCACCGCCTCCCCCCAGCCCCAAACCCAATTAAACCCCAAGACACATACAAAAAGATGCCTGCCTCCTATTTACATAACACAATGACAGAATGATAAATCAACGGGAATCGTGAGTGCTTCAACAAGCCACTGAAATGATGCTGGACCCCTCCACAAGGCTGGACCTATCCACAGGCTGGACCCCTTCACAGGCTGGACCTCTCCATAGGCTGGACCCCTCCACAGGCTAGACCCCTCCGTAGGCTGGACCTTGTCCACAGGCTGGACCTCTCCACAGGCTGGACCTCTCCACAGGCTGGACCACTCCACAAGCTGGACCCAGCCACCAACGAACAGCACCGATTTCCAACTGGGATCCACTTCCCACCCTGAGGACAGAGTCAAGCCCTCAGCAGCAGAGGCCAGGTCTGGCTAGTCTCCCCTTCTGCAGATGGATACCACTTTCCTTCCTTCCTAGATCGGGTACCCCCTGCTTCTAAAACAATCTCACCAAGAAGATCCCCTTCCCAATACCCTGAGAGCCAACTTGTTGGTTTCCCTAGGGCCATTTTTTTTAATATGAAGGAAACATTAATTAAATAGTTTCTGGGTATGTTACTTCAAATCCTGATAGTGGAGCTGATTACACACACACACACACACACACACACACACACACACACACACACCTTTCAGTTCAAATTTCCATTTAAATAATACTTTCCAAAGAAAGGCAAGGTGAACCTTGTGTTTGAGTTTATTTTTAAGACAGGGTCTTGGTACCTAACACTAGCTGCTTTATAAACCGTGGCAATGCTCCTGCCTCAGATTCCTAAGTGCCAGGCTTATAGCATCTATCACTCCCAGCTTTCAATGTCATCATTAACCCCTTGTGGGAAGCATTTCCCCACTAACAGAGGACTTAGCTATGAAGTGCACTCGCAGGCTCGGCTCCCTACCTCTGCCTATGTTTTCTCTGCTTGAACATTTGAAATTGTTAAGTTAATTCTGGGGATCGCTTTATGAATGACGCATCTACGGGGCAATGTCTCTACAGTGGTCATAGAATGTACATTTATGTCATCCCTACCCACCACCACCCACCCACCCTAATAAGGGTCCTCTGTTACCAAACCCTTCTAAGTAGTTTGAATACATGCTTATAATACCAGCCATTCAGAAGTGGAGACAGCAAGATTTCAAGTTCAAGACCAGCCTCGGTTACAGAGTGAGTCCTGGACTAGGCAAGCCTACCTAGGGAGACTGTCTCAGCACCAAACACAAAACCCAAGCAGACTGAATGCAGCTACTTTGGTCCTGAGCTTCAAATGAAGTCCTCTCAGCAGGCAGCACCCAGGAGGAAAGAAAAAAAAAAGCTTTGTATCACCCCTTTTCAGTGCATACTCCTAGAACATTCTCTATCAAGCCTTGGAGCTTGCACTTCACTCTAAGTACCTCCACAGTGGGTGTCTGACCTGGAGCCATCTTCACACCCAAGGCTCTTTATTTGAGAAATCGGCTCCGGAGGGTTCTTCCTAGCCACTTAGAAAGCCTTTTCTGCGCCCCACACCACTTTTCAGGCTCCTTTCCGGAGAGCTCACTCCTGCTAACACTTGTCTGTACTTCTGCCCGTTGGTGGCTTTCAGTGTATAGGGACCAGGAACATGTGACTGAATCCTGTACCCCAGGCCCCCAGAACATGCACCTGTCACGAGTCAAGATCAATTCAAGGCAAAGCGACGTCCAGATTCACGAATGATGAACATCTCTATACAGCCTAAGAGACGAGCGATAATTGTGCTTAGATAATCAATGTTCCTCCATCAAACCACAATTAAACTGTCTCGAGTTGAATGTATTATTCTGCTCAATTGCTTCCCCAAATGCACACCCTCTTCAACTCTTCTGACAACCAGAAACCAATAGGTGGCTGAACGCCCGATTGGTCCCTCCTGAGTTAGCTGATTAAAACAGCAATAGTTGAAAGAACAAGATGACCAATTCCCTGTTTTAATAGCACAAAGGGGGATACTTAAACGTGAAAGCCTGTGTTGAACATCAATTATACATTGTCACGCTGGTTGTCTGTGGCATGGAAGTTGAAGATGATACAAATACGATGTGCTGTTTAAATTAGTATATTACTCCACCTTATGTTAACTGTACACGGTTTCCCCCACGACTAACTGATTAAATAACATAGCTAACGTTTTAACACGCATCATTATTTGAAAAAAAAAATTAGCACAAACCATGAATCACTCTGTCACCTTGTGTTTCAATAGGATAATGTATATCTTTCATGGTTATTAATATTTATTGTCTTTTGGTAAATTAAAAAATCAAGCTTAACCAAGGTTAAAAATATCTGATGATACATAGATGATTATAGAAGTAATATGTATTAATGAGTTTTTGTAGGACTGACTCTTAGTTTTAGTTAATCACTCGAAGAGTTATGTCAAACATACATCAAGATCCCAGCTCCTTTTTCATCCAACCTTCCGGTATTTCATTTATGATCGTTACCTGATTAATGGATGTAATAATATATGGCATCGTATGATATGTTCGCATTAAGTTTTAATCAAATACTACTAAATTCAGAAAACATTAAGTAAATCATGACGGATGAGGCAATATTGCCTGCCTGTCATATTGATGGCGCTGAAACTTCGGGATGAAGAGTAACTGATAGAGCCCAAGAAGTGAATTTTATGAGGAGATCTAAGTATCTCAACGTCCACGGCTGTGGTGGGGGTTTTGGGGGTCTTTTTGTTTGTTTGTTTGTTTGTTTGTTTTCATTGCTTTGCAGCCACCAGGAGCAGAGATCTACCAAGTGGAACCCTCCCATCTCAAAAGCTGGCGAGAGTCCGTGGTTCATCCGTGAGGTTGCCTCTTTCCATGCTTCTCAGCTGAAAGTTCTTGGAATTACTCCACTTGTGTGAAGCTGCTACAGTACAAGTCCTCGGAGAAGCAAAAGAAGCTAGGCACCACGGTGGCCACCGGGAGGCAGAGAGATGATTTAACGGGCAGAGTTTCCAATGCGCACAACAAACGAACGGAAAAGCTCTCGGGATCTGTTGCACAACCGTGTGAGGGCACCGCTAAATTTTAACAGCAGAGGCCTCAGCCTTGGAGGTGGAATGGGATCCTACTTGAATTTACAAAACTGTGAAGCCACCTTGAGCTGTTTCACATTACACTTGATGGGCACAGTAAGGCAGGAGGCAGGAGGGTGCTCACTTAGCCTTGTAACAATCAGCAGGCATCCTTACTCTGGGCGGGTGTTGCCTAGGAAGAGACGCATTATCTGGTGGATGGGAAAATGTGGTGTTGACGTCCAAAAGCTGTGTTCCTCTTACTTGTCTTCCTTATGCCTCCTCTTCTTTAGTTTCCTAGACTTCCCAGGGGAAGTCTTGCTACCAAACATACCTACATATCTCCGTGCTACCAAATAGGACCACACAACCCACACAGACCCCTCTGGGTCTCTGGCAATAAGAAGCCACTCGTCTTGGTAGGAGATCTCTGGCAAGCTCTTAGGGAGGTGGTCAGGTCATGAGGTTGGATCTGTGAGTCACTCCTGGAAGGGAGAAGTCTTCTAGAGGCCGCTCAACCCACAGCAGGCTTTGTGCAGGTGAGAAGTAAGCTATTGTGTGATAAGCCAGGGGACTTGCTAGGTTTCTGTCACTCCATGATTGCCCACCTGGCTTGCCTAACAGCAACTGACTGGTGGTTGGCTGGGATTCAGTAATGGTGCTGGCAGCAACACTGGCCTATAAGATATCTGCCCCCCACACGCACACACACACACACACACTGGCTTCAAACCCATTATATATTCAAGGATGAATTGAGCTTGAGCTCCTGACCCTCCAGCCTTTATCTTCTGAGTCCTGGGATTTTGGTAGAAAAAAAAAAAAACTGTAATAACCAGTTCATTCTTACTCTCCTCGAATGCCCAGGTAATGTTCTCAACCAAGCGCACGCATCATCCTCCAAGGCCAAGATGCTCTACAGCAGACCCTTTCTTTTTCCTCCCTGCCCCGACTCTCTGTGTGTGTATGTATGTGTAGGTAGGTGTGTATGTGTGTATGCATGTGTGTATGTATGTGTGTACGGGTGTGTGTTGTGTCTGTGTTTGTATGTATGTGTTTGTATGTATGTGTGTGTGCATGTATGTGTTTGTGTATGTGGTATGTGTGTGTATGTATGTATGTATATGTGTAAATACATGTATGTGTAAATACATGTGTGTATGTGTATCTATTGTGTATGGTATGTCTGTGTGCATGTATGTGTTTGTGTATGTGGTATGTGTGTATATGTGTATGTATATGTGTAAATACATGTGTGTATGTCTGTGTGTGTGTCTGTGAGTGTGTGTGCATGTATGTGAGTGTGTTTGTGTGTGTGTATGTACGTGTGTCTGGTGTGTATGTCTGTATGTGAGTGTATGTGTATGTATGTGTATATATATGTATGTGTGTATGTGCATCTGTATGTGTGTGTGATGTGTGTATGTGTGTGTGCACATGTGTGTGTCTCTGTGTGTCTGTGTGTCTCTGTGTGCATGTGTGTGTGCCTGAGGTTGATGTCAGAAACCTTCCTCCATTGCTCTTCTAACCTTACTCTTTGAGAAAGGGTCTCTCAGTCAAACTTAGAGCTTATGGAATCACAGGCCAGAATTATGAGAGAGCCACCACATTATGACCTTTACACAGGCTCTGAGGATCTAAACTCTGGCCCTCCTGCTTAAACAGCGAGCACTCTAACCACTGAGAAATCTCTCCAGCCCTTCACTCCAGATCTCCTTAAACTTAATGCTCAACAGAACCTTAGGCATTTCATAAGTGATGTTTTTCTTAAAAGAGGGTTAATATTTATTGGGAAACATATCAGGATCCTGATCCTTAGAGCAATGCTAAAAGAAACATTGATGTTTTAAAATGAGGGCTGGAGAGATGGCTCAGAGGTTATGGGCACTGACTGTTCTTCCAGAGGTCCTGAGTTCAATTCCCAGCAACCACATGGTGGCTCACAACCATCTATAACAAAATCTGGTGCCCTCTTCTGGTGTGCCAGCATGTGTGCATGTAGAGTACTGTACACTAAGTAAATAAATCTTTAAAAATAAAATAAAACAAAATACTCATTTTGGAAATCAGCAAATATCAGACACACTAGCCTACGAGTGTGTATGGCAAGTATGGAGGGTTGCAGTAAGAAAAACTTAGCACATAGAGAGGTCTTCCGTCAGGACAGGAACCCTCTACGGAGCTCGTACCGATTTTGCAAAGTTGGGTCCTCCCTCCCTGCAGCCCTGGGGCAGGTCTTCAGGCCCCTGTTTATCCACACCATGAAGCTGGGTGGGCACACTGTACCTGCCCAGGGCTGCCCCAAGGAACCAAGCAGCTCCTAGGGAGACTCCAGAGGTTACCGGATGGAACTGGGTCTATCGATCCACCTCAACCTCTCTCTTTTCTTCTTAGATTCCCCGATCACACCATCGTGAGGTAGCCTGGCTGTTTGGTTGATCCCATAAGGGCAACTTTTTTTGGCTCCCAGGAGGAAGAGGTGGAGGCCCAGACCCCCTGGGCAAGGGCTGAGCCTCGCCTGCCCAGACACTGCTTCGATGTTTAGCCTGGCCCCCTGCCAGGGTTTCGGGTACAGTCTGAACACCTGTGTTCTCTGGTGAGACATGGTAGAAATGCAGAGATAGGTAGATTGATCTCCTCCCACATATTTAGGTGCTTAGCGCAAACTGAAGTATGTGAGCGACTTGCCCTGGTCAGACCTCCAAAGGTTGCCTCAACGTCGTTCAGCTGCGTTTAGGTAAAGGCCTTGTCTCATCGTTTCCCCCCAACCTCTGCCTTAGTTGGACCCATGAGATGTCACAATGCATGCCAGCGATTGTCTTCTGTGAGAAGGAGGTGCAGCTCCCTCACCGTCCGTCCATATGGCCTCTTCCCTTAGCATGAGTTCATCCGCTGGCACTGGCTGAGGCTCAGCTCTGTCTCCCCTCTGCTAAGGCCAACTCCAGGGCTCTTCATTCGCTAGGCTTTTGCCAGCAGTCAGCAACAACAAAGACAAAGCTGAGGAAGAAAGACATTTGGAGAATACGGCGTTGCTATCCATAGTCCATAGCATGGAAGACTGAGTCAGGGCCAATCACCTGGGTAGCCCAGGGTCCGATGAGGGGCAGGGGGAAGGCGAGAGGAAGATGCTCAGCATGAGTGGTGGAGCCCATTAGCTGCCAAGACTCATAGAGAACATCTATGAACCCAAGAGACTACCAGGAAGAAAAGAAGGCAGAGGAAAAAGGAGGGGGAGGAGGGGAAAGGGAAGAGAGAGAGTAAATGGAAAGGGTGAGGGAGGGGAAGAAGGTGGGGAGGAGGAAGGGGAGGAGGGAAAAGAGAAAGAAGGGAAAGGGAAGACAGAGAGTAAATGGAAAGGCAGAGGGAGAGCAGGAGAGTGGGGAGGAGGGTGAGAAGGAGAAAGGGGAAGAGGGTGGGGAGGAGGAAGTGGAAGAGGGTGGGGAAGAGGAAGGAGAAGAAGGTGGGGAGGAGGAAGGGGAGGAGGGAAAAGAGAAAGAAGGGAAAGGGAAGACAGAGAGTAGATGGAAAGGAGGAGGAAGAGAAGGGTGAGGAGGAGGAAGGGGAGGAAGAAGGGGAGGAGGTAGGGAGAAACAGTAGGAGCTAGAAAAGATCTTTTAAAGGATTCCTGTAAGAATGGAAAAACCCTTCTGATTTGTCGTTCCACTCGGGAGCCCAGAGTCCTTACAGTCTGTAAGCAAGGAAATCTTGAATTTTCAAGTGAGTTGGACACAAATGTAGAAAACATGTCAGCCAAGCATTGGGGGCGGGGGAATCGGTATGGGGGGCTCATAGAGAAGTAAGATATAAGAGTTAACAAGTGGAGACAGTTCTGCTTACTGATGGAGAGCCCCCTGGGACTGGCCTAACCTCTCCCAAGCTAGTGTTGGGGCCTGCCAGAGCAGTGAAACTTTCCAACAGGGCCCTGGGGGATTCTCCCAGCACCTTGCTAGGTTGGGGGCAGCTGCTGGGCATGTGGGTTGAGCCTCCCATTGTCTCAGCCTGTGTGGCAGAGGCTTTTAAGAGAGGGGAGCCAGGAGGACATGGGCTGGCTTGCCAGAATCCCACAAGAGCCACAGCTTCCCCTTAGAATCTCACCTCCTGGGAGAACTGGTTCCTACAAGGCCTAGGGGTCACAGGCCACCTGACAGGTTGACTTCAGAAGAACCATAATATCTCACCCAGGCCATGGAGGCCCTGACAGACCTACCACGGGCTTTCTGGATTCTGAGAGACCCTCCAAAAGCAGGCCTTCTCTGTCAGAGATTTCTGATTCACGTCTCCCCTCAGTCAGAAGACAGCAGCAGCAGCCAGTGACAGAAGTCTCCTGACTGACATCTATCTGCTGTGTGGGTGAAGCTGGTACCCGCCCTGACTGCTGCCTTGACTACTGTGTTTCAGAGAGCAGGCTTTCTGAACCATGGGTTATCTGAAGGAGCTGACGATGATGCAAGAGACACGGCCTTAGTAGCGAGCCCGGCCTCCTCTAGTTGTCAACCACGCTCAATGTTTTCACAGATTCATCGCTACATCCTTGCAAGCCGACCAAACTCCGCCATGCCTTGAAACCAGAGGCCAGAGATGCTGCAAAGTCTCACTCCCTTATTATCTGCCAGTGCCTGGGACCTACAAATAGACATTCGTCTGTCTGTGAGTTCTGTATAGAGTGGTGGGAAAGGAAGAATGTGCAGGCACACAGGCACATGGGGGAATCCCTTTTGTCTCCCCACTGCTTCTTCAAAGGATTCAGCATCTCTGACTCCCTTTGAGGACATCCCTGTGTGGGTGGCTCTGTGGGTCTCCCTGCAATGACAAAAAAAAAAAAAAAAAAAAAAAAAAAAAAAAAAAGCAAAGCAAAGCCCTGGATTGGTGCTTCCCTCAAAATGCAGAGTCTGGATTTTAAAAAAAGATAGGGATACAAAGCATGCTCAGGGAAGTCAGAGCGCGGAGCAGAGTGTGGGCTGAGGAATGCCGCCTCCTCAGGGGGCGACAGTCAAAAGCGCTGGCTCATCGCGGGTGTCAAAGGCCGAGTTCTGCAGGTAAATAGCAATGAGATGCTTCCCTCCCACTCAGATTCCACACTGGAAGCTCGGGTATTGCTGGAGCCGCATCCACACCGCTGGCTCCATTCACAACCCCGCTCCTTTCAAGGAAACTCGCAGGCCTCTTAAATGTGGCGGCCGGCCCCAGCCCAGAGCGGTTGCAGCAACAGACACAGGAAAGCTGTCACTTTTCTGGCTCCCAGCACTGACACTTATGTCGTCCTTTGTTTTCTGTGACATGTCAGTTATCCAACAGCCATTACTGCATCAACTGCAGGGACTACATATTTGTTATAAGCAAAACCTCGTTGAAGCCAACCCACCCCCCAGCCCTCCCTCCCCAACCCTCCCCCCAGCCCCCGCCACCTGCCCAGTCAGCTCATGACAGAAAGGCATGCCTTCCACACAACTGAAGTGTTCTCTGGTGGACAAAGAATGAAACCACCTACAATCCCGTGCATGACCAGACCTTACGAATCTGCCAACGACATTAAGACAAGGAATGGTAAATTCAACAGTTTATATTGGACGGTCTAAAATAAGATAGTTGCAGCTATGATGAGTGTTCAAAGCCTGTGGGATTTGGGGGAGCGAGAAGGCCCTGAGGAAACTTTGAAAGGCCTGACCAGCGAGTGAGTGAGCAATGACCAGGCAGACCAAAGTTCATGTAACTTCTCTTTAAAACACACCTCGGCTGATGACTCCTCCACACATACTGCGCTTGCTACGCAAGCAAGAGGACCTGAGCTTGGCGCCCCAGCATCCCCACAAAGACACTGCATGAAGGCGTGTGTCTGTAACCCAGGCACTAGCCTTAGCAGAAAGCAGAGACAGCTGGCTCCCAGGAGGTTGACTGGTGGCTGCTCTAACTGCCACACTAAACTCCAGCTTCCGTAAGAGGCTGCACTCAGAAGTTAAAGCCACCAAGATGGCTCAGGGGCTCAGTGCCTGCCCACCATGCCTGATGGCCTGCTGCTATCACTCCCCAGGCAGCAAGCATATGGTGCAAGATAAGAACTGAGCCCCCCACCCCAAAGCTGTCCTTTGTCTTCCAGATAATGCATGTGTGCATGCACCTGCCCAGATGCACCCGCTAACCCCCACACACAAATAAATAAAAATATCTAAATAAAAAAAAGGAAGGAAGGAGAGAGAGAAGAGGGGTTATAGAGATGGCTTGGTGGCTTAGAGCACCTGCTGTCCCTGCAGGGGACCAGGTGATTCCCAACACTGTTCAGCTGACAAGTGTCTCTAACTCCAGTTCCAGGGGATCCGATGCCCTCTTCTGGTCTCTGTGTGCACTGAACACACAGGGCGAGCACACAAACGAGCATGCACATATGCACACACATAAATAAACTTTTCAAAGAATGACTAAGTAACTTAGGGTCGAGGAAGGGAGGGAGGGAGGAAGACACCAGGGTCCGCTTCTGATCTCCAGGTGTCCGTGCTCGGGTCAGCACACCTGCACACGCCTGCACGCGTGTGCTTATGTCTGCACAAATGAAGGCATAGTCTAATTAAACATAGAGTGCGAATAATGCTTCCATGAAGTAAAACCTGCCTCGGCTGTGGTAAGCGCCTCACCCACCCCAGCCACTTAGGACATTTCCTTTGCAACAGTGGGTGTCGGTGTCAGCCAACAGCACCGGCATCCTGCGCTGTAGGATGGAAAATGGGACCTGTATGAAAATGAGACTTTGCCTAGCAGGCTACTTTTTTAGTTACTTCTCTCTGTGGTGAGGTAAAATAGTCCTTCTCCCATTTTAATCAAGCCTACGATGAAGCAGAGAGTCAGGTTCCCTATAAGGAGAGACAAAGTCTTGTAGCCTGGCACTGCCATGTCATAAAACTAACTGTGGTTTTGGGGTGTCGGTCTACCACCAGCAGAGAGTAAATGGAGGGGGAAATCTCTGGCAGGGCTGCGTTCTGGATGAAGCTCTTTGCAGGTCGGTGAACTCAGCGAAGTGCCAGACTTCTGTGTAGGAAGGCCAGCAAACACCTCCCTGGCATAACTGGAGGTGTGTAACAAGGCCCTGCTGGCCATAAAATTGCTCTTCCCAAAAACCTACAGCGGTTTGGGCATCCTCTGCAAGATGCACCTTAGTCCAACGGTGGTTGCACCCCAGAGCACGCGCGCGCGCGCGCGCCACACACACACACACACACACACACACACACACACACACACACACGATGGAGCTGGCAAAGTAGTGAAAGGCAGAAAAAGAAGTATGATCACGGGAGGCCCTGTCAGTGAAGACGCTGTGGAAAATGAAGGCTTTGAGGATGGCACAGCTTAGAAGGGGAAGTGTGGGTTGGAGCGGGGAGAGGAGTCTCAAAACCCAGTGAGTGACTGGACTGGAGAGTGCCTTCGCCTTAAAGGGCCGGCTGCACAGGCGCCAGAACCTGAGCGCTGGCCCCTCCCCCTTCCTCCTGATCTGTATCCTGCTGAAGGAAACACTGAAAGTGGCTGATTCCTAGGAGACAGAAACTAAGGCTCTCTCCCCTTTGTGCTGGAGTCCCGGGAATGCACGACCTGCCATTATACTTAAAGTTTGTCCCACTAAATCCGCATCCAGTTCTTTTGCGAAATCGTGTGAGAACTGCTTCAGATATAAAGTCCTTCATGCAGAAAGAACATTGTCCTGGAAATGGTCAATATTTGGCAGTTTCGGTAAGTGGGTGGAAGATGCTGTCTGCACTATTTGGTCTAGGATGCAAAGCAAGCTCTTTGGGAGGAGCTGTCTGAGCCAGGTTTGCTGGCACACACCTGTAGGGAGACTGAGTTAGAGACTAGCCCAGGTTATACAGAAAGCCTTTATCTAAATAATAATTAATAATAATAAAGGCTCCATACATCAAACAAACCCCAAAACTGTCTCCTGTCTTCCAAATACAGAGTCCTGTGAACCTTCGCTTACCTACCTTTCTTCCTTCCTTCCTTCCTTCCTTTCTTTCTTTCTTTCTTTCTTTCTTTCTTTCTTTCTTTCTTTCTTTCTTTCTTTCTTTCTTTCTTTCTTTTTCTGAGACAGGGTTTCTCTGTGTAGCCCTGGCTGTCCTGGAACTCACTCTGTAGACCAGGCTGGCCTCGAACTCAGAAATCTGCCTGCCTCTGCTTCCCAAGTGCTGGGATTAAAGGCGTGCGCCACCACTGCCCAGCTCGCTTACATTTCTGAAAGCCATGGTGCCATCACAGAAGATGGCACACATGACTGTGAAATGAGGTAAGCAAGAAAGGACCCTTCAGATGTGTGCTGGCCTTGGAGGTGGAAAGTGGGCTCTCTAAATGAGTATGTTACATGTGTGTGCAAATCTGTGCGTGGGTGTATGTCATAAATTCATGTGCACATCTGTGTGCATGTGACATATGTTTATGCATAAACGTGTACACGTATCTCCAAGTTTTATACAATAAAAGGTCTAAATGGCTAAACAAAACACAAAACAAAAACAAAAACAAAACAAAAAACAAAAAACCCCAGCAGCAGCAGTAACAGCAGTAACACTCACACTGAGATCTTGAGATCTTGGATTCTCCGCAGAAGGGATGGGATAGGTGCAGACCTGGCTATAAGAAAGTGGTCGGGACAGCAAAGAAGACAGAGCGCCAACTCAGCTAGGCTGTTCTTGGCAAAAGCAAGTAAATAGCAAAAGTCCAACACCAGGCACGAATCATAAATGCTGGAGGAAGCCAGTGTGGTGAACAGGTGGCCTTCTGTTAATCTGAAGAGATCCTGAGCCACGCAGTGAGTTCCAGACCAAGCTGGGCTGCAAAACAAGACCCTGTCTCAAAACAAAACAAAATAGGAAACTAGATAAATGCTGAAGGAAACGGCAGACCAGAAGATTTGCCCAAAGTTGAAAGCACGGGGGCCAGTGCTTTGCTCAGTGTGAAACTACTTCCAAACAAGAAGCTTCAAAAGAAAACGCTCCGACCTTGATGACAGTGTATGCTCATAACTCTTATAACGTGGACGACTGAATATAGACCAGGGGTTCTCAACCCTTTCACAGGGGTCACATATCTGATATCCTACGTATCAGATGTTTACATTATGATTCATAGCAGTAACAACATTACAGATATGAAGTAGCAATGGCATAACTTTGTGGTTGGAGGTCGTCACAACACGAGGAACTATATCAAAGGGTCGCAGCTTTAGGAAAGTTGAGAACTGCTTCTCTAGAGGATCACAAGTCCCAGGCTAGCCCAAGATCCTATTTTAAAAAGCAAGAGTGGAGCACAGAGGCAGAAGGATTGCTGCAAGTTGGAGACTAGCTTAGTATGCATAGTGAGACCCTCATTCAAAGAGGGGACAGGGGACAAGAGGAACATCTCATGGCTCCAGGAAACAATGCATTCCATGTCTTATCCTTCAATTGTGGCTGGAGATGATTTGTTTCGGTGACTTAGCTGAACCTAAGTCTCAAGCTATTTCAAAGTGACGTTTTTCAATGTGAAAACTTCTGGGTCACTGGGATCTTACACGAGACTTGTGGAGCTTGTTAAGGGGTCAACAGAGCTTCTGGTCAAAAACTAAGACTCTCCTAGCTTGATGGACACTCCTCCTGTCCACATCCATCACGGTGTCAATCATGGGAGCCCCTCCTTTATGCCCAATGTAATGGTCATAATAAAACCAGATTCACAGTTTTAATAATATCACCATTTCTTTTCATTGGCTTCTAATGGTGGTTTGGTATTTTGGGGTTTTGGGGGGAGGAGTTGGGGGGCGAGGTGTTTTTTTGTTTGTTTGTTTGTTTGTTTGTTTGTTTTAAATTTAACCTCAACCACTTACAAAGCTAAAACAGTTTCCAGGAGCTGTGACTGTGGCTCAGCTGTCAGCACTTGCTTAGCAAGAATGAAGCCTTGGATTTGACCCCCCAGCATCAAACAAACCCAGGGGCGGTGGTGCACATGTGTCAGTTCAGCGCTTCGGAGGTAGATCCAGGAGAATCAAGAGTTCCAACTCACCCTCAACTTCATAGCAAATTCAAGGTTATCTTGGGACATAGGAGACCCAGGAGAGAACAAAGGAAAGAGGAACGGGGAAGAGAAGGAAGTGGGAGGCGGTGATAATCAGGGTCTGACCTAAGAGGAATGTTTTTACATATTTAACATATGATACATACATAGTATCATATGTTTAACAGATCATCTCAAGATTAAAAGAATGTGTAGAACATTTCTTAAGAGTCCTGGTGTTTATCCTGTTAACAGGCCAGAGCTCTCTACGAATGGTGGTCACTGGCGACACCTAGAGGACATGCTGAGGTACTGCTTGGGAGAGAGACGAGAGTTTCCTATTGTGTTTCAGGATATAAAGTGTTGGTTGCGAACATCTGGTGGGTGGGGAGGCAAACTAGAACATCAGGTCATTAGCTCCCCAAACCAGGAAATTACTTACCCGACACACAATCGTTTATAAACTACATTAACCCCGTGAGAGCACGCTTTGTGGTGGTCCTATTACACAAGGCATGTTGATGGCTAGCCGAAGGTATCCTGGGGCTGATGTTGAAAAGTAGCCAAAAAAAAAAAAAAAAAAAAAGGAGATCCTGGGCTGGTGAGATGGCTCAGTGGGTAAGAGCACCCGACTGCTCTTCCGAAGGTCCAGAGTTCAAATCCCAGCAACCACATGGTGGCTCACAACCATCTGTAACAAGATCTGACTCCCTCTTCTGGTGTGTCTGGAGACAGCTACAGTGTACTTACATATAATAATAAATAAATCTTTAAAAAAAAAAAAAAAAAAAAGAAAGAAAAAAAAAAGAAAAGTAGCCAAGTGGGGGAACCTCCCTTGTTCAGTGTGAAGCTACTTTCTGGGCTGTATTGCTGGTTTTCTTACTATGCTCCTACTCCTGGCACCTAGAAATTAAGTGAGGTTTAAGTTTTGTTTCTGTTCTCAAGTGTGTTTTGAAATTTTCATATATGAACATCTTTGTACATAATTTCAGTGTCCCTCCAACACCTCCCATGCCTCCTACCCCCTCTAGAACTAGTGTTCTCTTCCTATCTATACATGGTATTGTTTTGTGTGTGTGTGTGTGTGTGTGTGTGTGTGTGTGTGTGTGTGTGTGTGTGGTCATTGTATGCAAGCCTTATTTGGGTAAACATATTGTTAGACTTGATTGGTGCATATCCCCGCCATGACTAGAAGACACACACACACACACACACACGTTCAGTTAGTGTTGCGCATATGTACACGTATTTAGGACTGCTGACTTGGGAATTGATAACCTATCAGGGGGCTCACTCCTAGGAAAAGGTGGGTCTCCCTACCTCAGCCGCCACTAACAGACTGAAACTTCCCTCGAAGGCATGGGTGGTTTAGTGTGCTTTCCTGTTGCTGTAATAAAACATGATAGCCAAAAGCAACTTGGGGGGGAGAGGGTTTATTTCAGCTCACTATCATTGAAGATAGTGGAGGCAGAATCGAGTGCAGAATTTGAAGCAAAGGCCATGTAGGGACAATGCTTATTACTATTTTATTGTTAGTTATTATTATTATTATTTCTATTATTATTACTATTATTATTGCTATTACTATTATTATTTTTGTTGCTGGCTTATTTCTAGTTCAGCTACCTTTCTTATACAGCCACAGTGGAATCCCCCTGCATCAGTTACCAATTTGAAATGCCCACAGGCCAGTCTGATGGAGGAGGCAACTCCTCTTCCCTATTCCCGGCTATGCCTAGATTTGTGTCAAGTGAACTCTGATGGTGAGATTTTGTGAATTTTCCTCCATCCACATCTCAACCCCCGTGGTCATGATGCAAGCCTTGTGTAGGTAAACGTATTGCTGGACTGGATCGATGCACATCCCCGCCATGTCTAGAAAACACTATCACACAGCCGCTGTCCTGGTCCTCTGACTCTTTAATGTTATTTTAAAGACAGGGAAAACTCCCCCTTTGACCGTTGTTGATACCCTGTGTTAGGCAGTAAAGATTGCCTGTCTTGTTCCTTTGCCCTGTCAATGACTCACTATGCTTCCCAGTTAGCAGCAAGTTGGCAGAGACATTCTTGTTGTAGAATCTTGACTCTTGCAGTTTTGAAGGGTGGAGGCAGCAGCCTGAAATTACAGCGAGGATACCAATGGGTTATGACACGTAGAGGACTATAGCAAAAACAGCTATCTATGACCCACAATTCCACGGTCCTGAGAAAAGCTCCACTATCTTAAGTCATTCTTATTGCCGCAGAACTGACAGCTCTGTCTAGCCATCTTTTATTCTGGAATGTAACCAGAGCCTTCCTGTAGAAGTGTTAAAATCGTACGGGAAGTTGTCCATTTCCTTTGCTAGAAGAGGGGTCCTATTATAATGAAAAAAGTAGCTGGACCTTTTTTGTAAGAACCATTTGAAACTTTGGGCCTAATTCTCTGTGTGTGTGTGTGTGTGTCTTTGTGTGTGTCTTTGTGTGTCTCTGTCTCCCTATGTCTATGTCTCTGTATCTCTGTCTTTGCCACTGTGTCTCTATCTCTGTGTGTCTCTTCTGTGTGTGTGTGTGTGTGTGTGTGTGTGTGTGTTTGTGGAGAGGGGTCCATGTGTCGGTGTCTCTGTGTCTGTCTGTCTGTCTCTCTGTGTGCCACTCTCTGCCTCTCTGTCTCTATGTCCCTGTGTCTGTGTCTCTATCTTCATGTCTCTCTCTACTCTCTCTGTCTCCGTGTGTGTCTGTCTGTCTCTGTCTGTCTCTCTGTGTGTCTCTGTCTCTCTATGTCTCGTGTCTATGTCTCTGTCTCTCTCCTCTCTCCCTCTCTCTCTTCCCCACCCCCCTCTCTGGAGGGGTGGAGATTGTGGCAGGAAGGAGTTGCTTCCCAGTGTCTGGAAGTCCTTACCAATAACAAACTCGAATCGGAGGTTGCATTTTTATGTCCAGACAGGATGTGGTGGAAAGCAGACTTGGAACTGGGAGAGGGGAAATGTGTGTTTAGTAGTTTTTAATTTCTCTTTCAAGGAGGAAGACAATGAACGGACTTGTTTCTCCAAGGTCAGAATGAGCATCTGATACAGACAGGGATGGGGGCATCGCTATTAATGCCTACACGGTGTGGGCAGAAGGGAGTAAGGTGAATACGTGTGATTTCCCATGCATGTCTCGGTCTGAGTCTTGAACAGAGTCATATTTCATTTCAACCTGTGTAAAAGAAGCATAATCAAATGATCTGAGATGGCTAGCCAAATGCAGATGATGTTAAAAGGCATTTTTCAATTAAAGTGGAGCCAAGTGACCATTCCTGTAATATTTAATAGAAAAACTGGACCTGAAGATACATAAAGGTAGAAGAAACAAATGCCTAACTGCAAATAAATGTGCTGCTGCAGTTTTTGCACTGTGGGGGTTGGGAGTTGAGCTCTGGAACTCGCCACCACTGAGCTGACTCCCCTGCCCCTACTAAGGGAAATTTTATAACACTCCAATTAGCAACTGCGACAGCAACTTTTAAAATGGTTTCCAAGTTTTAAATATTGTTTTGTCTAGTGTGTGTGTGTGTGTGTGTGTGTGTGTGTGTGTGTATGTGTGTGTGTATGTGAGTTATCTGTGTCCATTCATGCGGAGAGGGTGTACTGGTTGTTTTGTTGTGGTGGTGGGATTTGTTGCTGTTGTTGTTGTTGTTGTTGTTGTTGTTGTTGTTTGGGTTTTTGGTCACCTTGGCTCAAGTCACCGTCATCTGAGAAGAGGGAACCTCAGCCACCATCTCTGGGCAGCCGGTCAAGCAGGCCGAGCAAGCCCGAGGGACTAACCCAGGAAGTGACACTCCTCCATGCTCTCTGCCCTGACTTCCCTTCATGAAACTCACGAGCTAAAATAAACCCTTTCCTCCCAGGTTTGCTTTTAATCATGGTGTGTTGCCACAACAACAGAAAACCTAATTAAGATAGGCAGCATCCTTTTTTCAATCATGTCCCATCTTATTTATTTTTATGGCATAAATGCTTTGCCTGCATGTATGTCTGTGCACAGCATGGGAGCCTGGTACCTAGAGAGGCCAGAAGAGGGCATCAGAGCCCGGAGGACTAGAGTCACAAACAGCTAGGAACTGCCATGAAGATGCAGGCAATTGAAGCCAGCTTCTCTGGAAGAGCAGCCCCTTCCGTCTTATTTTTTTGAGACGTGGTCTCTCACTGAACCTGGAGTCTATTAACTGGCCAGTAAGCCCAGAGACTCTCTGCTTTGCCAGCACTAGGATTACTGGGGCCTGCTGCCATGCCTGACTTTATAGATGAATGATAGGGACCAAAACAAAGGCCCTCACACTTGTACAGCAAGCCATTTCCTACCCTCTAAACAATACCTTCTACATATCATGTGTGTATTGCATGTACTCATTCATATCTGTGTATAGATGCATGTATATTGCCAGTGTGTGCATGTGTGCGTGTGTGCATGTGTGTGTCTGTATATGCATGTGTGGGTGTGGGTGTGAGTATGTACATGCATGTGTGTGTTTGTGTGTGTGTGTGTGTGTGTGTGTGTGTGTGTGTGTGTGTGTGTGTGTGTGTAAGTAGCAGGAACAGTGCTCTGTGTGAACACTGAGAGCAGTACAGCCACAAAAGCATCTCCTGCAGGAGGACCTAATTGAGGCCTGCCTGAGAGAGCAAGGATTGCTAGTGCAAACAATGTCAAACAATCGGAACTGCTGTTTAGAAGAGACACTTTCTTGGGACCAATGGGGCGTGGGGTGGGTGGAGGGTATTAAAGGAGCTTGCAGCAGTGTTCAGATGAGCTTGCGGCAGTGTTTCTCATCTGCTCCCGGGAGTCTGTGTCACTGACTCTGCACCACCTCACCCTCAACCCCAAGAGCAGGTAACATTGAGTGGAGAGCTGTCCAGGGCACAGGCAACATGTGTATGTTGTATGCATGTATGAATGTGTGTTCACATGTATATGTGTATATGTGTGTGCACGTGTGTGTGCATGAATTGTGCACATGTGTGTATATGTGTATGCATGCATGCATGTGTGTACTTTTGAGTGTATGCATGTCTGTGTGTGTGTGTGTGTGTGTGTGTGTGTGTGTGTGTCTGTATCTCTGTGTGACTGTGTAGGGCCAAGACTGATGTGTGGGGTCCTCTTTGTCTCTACTTTATTCATTGAGGCAGGGTCTCTCAATTGAACCCAGAGCTCACCTACATGGCTAGTCTAGACATCCAGCTTGCTCCAGTGATTCCCACACCTCTACTTCTATCTACCTAGTCCTGGAATTACGGGTGAGCTACCACGCCCACACAGCATTTATGTGGATTCTGGGGATCCCTCCTGGTTGTCTGGCAAGTGCTTTAACCGATGAGCCACTTCCTCAGACTTAAACGGCAATTTCAAAAATCAAACATTGCATCATATTACAATCTCATACAATAGCCATACAGTGTTTCCATGCTCCGGAATGACGGTAAGGAGTCAAGTAAAGCCTCTGTGTATTCAAACCATTATGTTTCTAGAAGAGCAGAGAACGCTGTACATGCAGTGTAGCTCTGTAATTAATGATCTATAATAGGCTCAACTCTGAGCTGAGTTGTATCATAGTGTGACAGCATGCTGAGCACATGCAGACACACTGTGTGCTCAGAGCCAAGGTTGTGTCAGGTTTTTGACACAGGCAAGCATAGCCAGAAACACCTTCACTAGAGGTTTTATTCTAATCAATTTTTGTTCATTGAGCATTTAAAAACCCTTCAATTTTGCCAATTTTTTTCATGACAGGCTCCCCACCCCCATCCCCCGCCCATTTGGCTCTATATTGGATTGTGACTCACAGTCTTGAAAATAAATAAATAAAACAGAGCCTGGGCCAGGAAAAATGGGTAAAAGACTAGCTGGGCAAGCCAGCCGCCTGAGGTCAGTTCCCAGAATTCACAGAGCTAGCCAGATCAGGGGCCCACATCTGTGCCTTTAGCACTCCTAGGGCAAGATGCAAGCGAAGTGAGAACAGGAAAATGCCACAAAGGCTTAGAAGTTTGAAAGGCAGCAGGATTAGAGTACGCAGCTCATCAGCAGAAGCAAGACAGATACCGCCTCAGCACAGAGATGGGCAAGAACTGTGGCCTGTGGCCTGCACTCAATAATTAAATATATATGTTTATTTCATTTGTCTGTTGATTGGTTGGTTTTCTTTCTTTCCTTTACCCCTTGGCTCCCAGGGATTGAGTCATCTTTACCCACTGAGCAACCTCACCTGCCTATAAATAAATAAAAAATTTAAAAATTAAACGAATAGAAACAAAAAGCAGAAGCCAGATGATGGTGGTAGTGATGGTGCACACCTTTCATCCCAGCACTTGGGAGGCAGAGGCAGGTGGGTCTCTGAGTTCAAGGCCAGCCTGGTTTATGGAGCAAATTTCAGGACAGCTAGCGGCTACACAGAGAGAAATATCCTGTCTCAAACAAACAAACAAACAAAAAGTAAAAAGATGATGATGAGGAGGAGGAGGACAACAACGACAATGACGATGATAGAATGCGGCTTAGAACATCCAAGATTGCCAGGTTTGGTGGTGCACGCCTTTAATCCCAGCACTCGGGAGGCGGAGGCAGGCGGATTTCTGAGTTCGAGGCCAGCCTGGTCTACAGAGTGAGTTCCAGGACAGCCAGGGCTACACAGAGAAAACAAAAAAAAAAAAACAACAACAACAACAACAAAAAAAAATCCAAGATCAATGCTGATACAGGTTTGTTTGTTTTTTTTTTTTTCTTTTCAATCCAAAGGAATTTTGCCTGCTTAATTTTTGTTTTACTATTTTTTTTTCCAGAGAGGGCTTTACTACATAGACCGTGCTAGACCACCATGACTCGTGGTCCTCCCCCTCCCAGACGTCTACCCTGTGGCCTCTGGGATGATGTCTCTGGGCATAGCAAGACCACACTGACCACTTTGACACCAGTGCATGCGGGAAGGAGAGCCTACACGGACATCAGAGCTGGACAGGCCCAAGCACAGCACTGCCCTGACCAACTGTAGGACTCTGAGCAACTTTCTCTGCCTGGATTTCCCATTCGTTTCTAAGGAGGGGCTGGTTTTTCAGATAGAGTCTCACTGTGTAGCTTTGACTGACCTGAAGCTCGCTCTGTAGACCAGGCTGGCCTTGAACTCACAGAGATCCATGCACCTCTGCCTGGCATTAAAAGTGTGCCCCACCATGCCCAGCCTTATGTTTCCACATTCAAAATAAAGATGATAATATATGTATATTTTGCACTAGAGTTCTGAGACTTACCTTGAATGAACGCATGTTAAGTCTGGTAACCGACATGTAATAACCTGGTTTCTAAGGACCAGCTGACGGGACTCCCCTCTGCTCACCTCTTTTCGGATCATTTGCAACAAGTAGAGCTGCCCAGTATGATCCTCACGTCCTTATCTGGTTTCAGATATCAGACTCTGATGCTGCGTGCCCTTACTAACTCTCCTGGTGGGTTTTTATTGTTCACTTGACACAACTCACAGGCACCAGGGAAGAGGGAAGCTCGACTGAAGAAGTGCCTCCATCAGATTGGACTGCAGCGGGATCTGTGAGGGATTGTCTTGATTGATGATTGACGTGGGAGGGTCCAGCCCACTGTGGGCGGCACCATCCTTAGGCTGGTGGGCCAGAGCTGAATAAGGTTGATAGCAAAGAGCAAGCCAGTAAACAGTGTTCTTCCATGGTCTCTGCCTTGCGCCCTGTCCTGTCCTGACTGATTCCCCTCAGTGACAGATTGACAGTGTAAGATAAAATGCATTACTCAATGTGTTTCATATCTAAATGAAATACATGACTACATCAAGCTACTTGACCAACATATAACCTGAGGTTTTCCAGCCTTGAACTCACAACAATCCTCCTGCCTCACCCTCATGAGTCTGGAGACCCTGTGAAACAATGGCCCGTTGGGGGAGAGAGGCTATCTCTCCTCTAGAGCCTATCTCATCACAGTTCAAGGAAGCCTTCCCAGTACAAATATGAAGGGTCTGAGAATGCTAATTAAAGCCTGGTCCTGCCCATGCCCACACCTCCTTTTGGGGGGGGCTGATGGAGAACCCCCCTAGAGACAATGCAGGCTGTACAGAATTGTTCTGCTTGCCCAGAGCGTTCATCCCACAAGCCTGACCCCTTTGAAGATTCTCCTTGGGGTCCAATCACACAAGGAATCAGACTTAAAGTATTAGTCATGGTGTCTGAGCCTTGGTCAGTGGACATATCTGACTCTGAGTAAACCTCCTGAGAGAGCCCAGTTCTCCAATCTCTTTGAGCTCTACAGGAAGAGGCAGCAAGCAGCCCCAAAGCCCTGGGCTTTGAGTACTGTGGGATCAGTGACTATCAGCTCAATACCACCCTGCTTGCCTTGAGCCGCCATCCTGTTCACCGTGTCCCATGTCTATTCTGGAGACCCTGACAAACCAGAGTGCCAGGCGAAATCAGTTAAATCTCAAATTGTGTCCTACACCTCTAGAGAAGTTCAAGAATTTGGGGCCTGGAGTGTTATTAATGGTGGGAAACTTTCCTGGCTCTCCTCTAAGCTGAAGCAAGTGCTGAGGGAGGCAGGGCCACACCTTCAGTTCCAGGTCTGGGCCTGCGTCTTTGGTTCATCTGAAGACCACAAGATTGATACTCTGGGGCCTAGTGACAGCTGGGAGGTGACAGAAGAATATCATGAGCTAAGTTCCTTCCTATGCACACGGTTCTAAGGAAGAGTTTCTTGCCTGTGACCCCAGAATTGGAAAGATTGAAAGAGGCAAGATCTCAAATTCAAAACTAGCCTGGGATATATAGTGAAATACTGTCTCCAACTATCATTAAATGAGGGGGAGGGGACTGGGTTCAGAAGTAAAGGGACCTTGATATCTATAAAGAATATATTGTGTTACAGACTGTGGTCAGCATGTGTGTAATATCTTGTAGTCCTTCTGTCTAAATGAAGCCTGTGCCCTCTGAGTAGCATCTCTCTATCCCTTCCCCCAAACACCAACCCTTGTGGCCATCTTTCAACTCCTTCCTTGGTATTTCTCAGCTCTATCAGAGCCAAGAGCCTTTACTCAGAGCCACATTAAGGACATCAAAAGGAAACTCAGATGGTACAGTTTGCCTATGCCCATAAGTTAAGTACATGCAGGTGTGTGTGTACAGACATATAAGTATATGCACATACATGAATGCATTATGTTTCTACCGATCATAAAAGGGGGAAGTGGGAGACCTAGTCATGGAAGAATTAATTCCATCGGCACATGACGGGCATGACTAGACCTGAAGACAGAATGAAGCTGTTTGATGTTTTCTTCCATACATTGAATCACCATGAATGTAAGAAGCCATACTCACCCACTGATTATAGGCATGCTACAAGCCACTCAAATGCTAGCAGGAAACACAACCTTTCATGATGGAGTTACCTCAATAGTCAACAACTCTGGGTAATGCTTTATGCAACACACACACAAAAAAAATGACTTTGTAGTAATTTTGTATAATTCTAGCTAGCCTGGGTAAAAGACACACAATCCAGGTATTTTATTTACAAACTGCGAGCCTAGATTGGGAAGATTTGGAGCTGTTCTGACTTATACCCTAGCCATATATTCCCATGTTACTTGCTGTTTCTCCTGGCCACGGGCTCATGGTCCATCTCCCCTCGTGGTGGCTCCTCCACATCCCTACAACTCTCCCTCTCTCTTCCTGCAACCCCCTCTCTCAATCCTCAAGTTCATCTTTCTCCCTCCACTGCCCAATCACAGGCTCTAGCCTTATATTGGCCAGTTAAATTGGGGAACAAGGTTTACACAGCTTCACTTGGTGTGCATGAGGGTCTGCTCATTTGGGGCAACCAGATTTCAGGAGTCAGTATTTAGCCTTAGAATACAAGCCACATCAGACGAACCCAATACATGACTTTAAAAAAAAATCAATTCACATGACTACTGCATCATCTCCAGAGATGTCAAGGATGTTAAAACTCAGCAAAGAATACTTAGCCACTAAGTATTTGAAGCTCTACAGCAGGATTCTTGGCACAGGTTTTTAGGTTGGTTTTTTTGTTGTTGTTGTTGTTTTGTTTTGTTTTGTTTGTTTTTTACTTTCCCTGTGTGGCTGTGTAACACAGCACAACATTTAACACTGGGCTATATGGAAGGACAGTCTATCACTAGGATTTGCTGAGAGTCTGACCATATATTGCCTGTTATTTTAGACACTTCCCACCTTCTCTCCCACCGTGTCACTAAATGCCTGGAGCACCCCCAATCATTGTGTTCAAAAGATTCCCTCCTACGTGTTCTCAACGCCCCCAGGGAGCAGTGTCACCCCACGGGGTGGTAACTAGGAAGGACTCACACAGGAGCTGTGACCAGATGGTCACAAGGAAAAGACTTCCCTGTCTAGCATCACACCAACAAGCTTGGACACTTCACAGAGCAGAGAGACTGCTGGGCCCAGAGTACACTTAGTGAGGCATATGGTGAAAGGCTGGCAGCTTTGGAACAGCAGACAGATGTCATACCTTGTAGTATCTTACAGGACAAAGCCGAGATCTGGACTTTTTCATTGGTGTGCAAGGGTTTTGGAGATGAGCATAATACCACAGTCCTGTAATCCCAACTACTTGGAAGACTAAGACAACAGGATCATAAATTCAAGGCCTGCCTGGGTAACATAGGGCTAAAAACAAGTCTAGGTAATTTAGTGAGATGCTTTATAAAAATAGGACTGAGGGTGCAGCTTGCTGGTAGAGTATATGCCTGCCATTCACAGTGCCCTGGGTCCACTCTGTAGTCCAAAAGAAAAGAGAAGGAGAGTTGCTAAGCAAGGAAAAGAAAAGTTCATTATTTTAACTTTGGTAGTCATGTAGCTGTAAGAAGCAAATGGTGAGAGGAGAGGCAAGAGAGTCAGCTGAGAGGCTTCGGGTACTCAGAGGGGAAGTTAGCATGGTCCAAGATGGAGAAAAGAGAGTGGGGTCTTAATTTCATTTCTGTTGCCATGGTGGAACACCCACCCCAACAGAAGGCAACTTAAGGGAAAAGGTTCTACTTCACCTAAAAATTCCAGATTAGAGTCCATCACTGCACAGAAGTCACAGCAGTGGAAGCTTGAGAGGGCTGGTCCTATCACATCTACAGTCAAGAACAGAAAGAAGTCAATACGTTGATGCTCACTTGATCGCTACACTTCACTTGGTTTCTCCACTCTTGTAAGGTTCTGGACCTCCTGCATAGGGAATGGTGCTGCCCACAGTAGACTGGGCTTTCATTAGCTTGATTAAGACAATCCCTCGAAGACACGCCCACAAGCCAACCCCAAGTAGACAGTGCATCACTGAGACTCTTCCCAAGTTATTCCTGGTTGTGTAGAGTTGACAAGTAAAGCTGACATTACATGTAGCCTCGAGAATAAATGTCAGGAAGGAAAGAGGGAGTCAGTAATGACCTGAAATGAGTGTCAGACAAGAAGTCAACAAGGAAGAATGATAGCGGGCTTAGTTTTGTTTTTATTACTAAGGAACAGAAATTTCTTTCTCACAGTTCTGGAGGTTGGGGAGGCCAAGATCAGGGTGCCAGCACCTTCAGTGACATTCTGGTGACAGTGCTTTATCATCACTTTTAACATTAACAATTCTGCAATTTCTAGCAAAGGTCCCTATATTGGCATATAGGAGTAATTTGGGGTTTTTTTGTTTGCTTGCTTGCTTGTTTGCTCTAGTGAGTATCCATACTTTTGTTTGGCACTCATTCCATTTGAGATTCCCTGTGGGTATCTAGGTAACATCAAATAGGTTCCTGGAGTCAGGCAAATGATGCAGGCCTGTAATTCCAGGATTATCAATCAGTTCAAGGTCAAAAAACAAAAAAAAAAACAAAAGCAAACAAACAAAAAGCCATCTGAAATTTAGCCCTGAGAACTTGAGTTAGGGTTTGTTTGTTTGGTTTTTTTTTAATAGCATTTTTGGAGATTCATTTATTTTTATGTGTATGCATTTTGTTTGTTTGTTTGTTTGTTTTGTTTTTGTTGTTTTTGGTTTCCAAGATTGTCTTGCCTACATGTGCCTCGTCTCTCTCTCTCTCTCTCTCTCTCTCTCTCTCTCTCTCTCTCACACACACACACACACACACACACCTATAGAAACTAGAAGAAGGCATCAGATCCCGTCTGAACTCAGGTCCTCTGGAAGAAAAGCAAGAGCTATTATTTGCTAAATTATTATTTGCTAAACAAACTCTCTAGCTTCTGAGTTTGTTCCACAGGGAAAGAAAGTAGGGACATGACTGGACAGTAGAGAGGCAGAAACAGTGATGGGAAAGGTGTTTAATGGTGAGCTCTATTAAGGTGAGCTTGCATTATGAGCCAGATGGGAGAAAAGGAAGAGCAGATTGTGGGAGCCAGGACCACGAAGTGAAGCAGAAAACAACCCTTCATCCCTGAGTAAGAGCTGACCATTGGGAAGATAAGACTGAGCTCACTGTGCCAAGGTGTGCCCTATCTTTACATCAGAATCTCAGCAGAGAGAGCAGAGGGCCAGAGTTCATGAAGTTTTAGAGTCTGGCTTAAGGCATCTCTTTCAGTGAAAGGCAGAATGAGGACTAGATTAGAAATAAACAAGAATTATGAAAGAACAGCTGGGATCTGAGCATGGTATGAACCCAGGAGGGGAGGAATACACAGCCGTAGGCATCATGGGCATCGTGGTACTGGTCAAGGAAGGAAGGAAGGACATTTCCCAAATGATTGTCTCAATTTTCTTCTGTTTTCCTGATTACAAGAAAGGTCACGAACTAAGAGTGAGAAGGGCTTGTGTGGTACACAGGAAATCGGGAGAGGCTTGCTCAGGAGATGCTGCCATTTTGAAGAGCAAACAAGAGAACAAGAGAACATGTGTAGAACCTGCAATAGGAGAGTGGGTGTCCTGCAACTAAGTAGCTAAATGACTTTCAAGCAAGACTCATCTCCCAGAGAGGAAGTGTTGTAAACCTGCTGGAGAGCAAAGCAGAGTTTCTCAAAGTATGTCTCTGTGGCAACAGGGGAAATTGGCTCCCGTTGGAGACAAGGCATTGAAAACACTGAGATTAGAGACCACAAGAAAGCATTTGGGTCCCTGTGGGAGGGGGAGGGGGAGGGGGAGGGGAGAGGAGGGGAGAGGAGGGGAGAGGAGGGGAGAGGAGGGGAGAGGAGAGGAGGAAAGGAAAAAGAAAGGAAAGGAAAAAGAAAGGAAAGGAAAAAGAAAGGAAAGGAAAAAGAAAGTAAGAAAAGGAAGGAGGGAGGGGGAGGGGGAAGGGAGGGGAGGGGGAGGGAGAGGGGGAGGGGAGGGAAAAAAGAAACAAATAAACCAAAGTTTGAAAGCTATTTAATACAACTCACTAAGAAATCATGATTTTAGAGAAAGTATAGAGAATCTTTAAGCTGCAGGTTTTAAAGTCTAGGTAGTACTTATTTATGTAATATAATGTTTGTATTTATCATTTGAAAAATTTGTACATGCACACAATGTATTTCAATTACATTTCTTCTCCTTGCCTCCTCTAACTTCTCCCAGAGGCTCCCGCCCTGCCTTGGTCTCAGGACTTCGTGTCCTGTTCTTGGGTTTGATTCTAATTTTTAAAAATTATTTATTAGCCGGACGTGGTGGCGCACGCCTTTAATCCCAGCACTTGGGAGGCAGAGGCGGGCAGATTTCTGAGTTCGAGGCCAGCCTGGTCTACAGAGTGAGTTCCGGGACAGCCAGGGCTATACAGAGAAACCGTGTCTCAAAAAAAACAAACAAACAAACAAACAAAAAAACCAAACAAACAAAAAAACAAAAAACAAAAAAAATTATTTTATTTTATCTGTATGAGTGTTTTGCCTACATGTATCCATGTGTACCGTGAGTGTTCCTAGTGTCCTCAGAGGTCTGAAGGGAGCATAGAATCCTCCAGAAGAGCCTGGGGCTGTAGCTCAGTGGCGGCCTGCTTACTTAGCGTGTGTGAGGCTCTAGCTTCTCCAGTGCCATAAAAAACAAGAAAAGGGAAAGGATGGCCCATAACTTCTGAGTGTTAATACGTATTGAGAATTATGCTCACAATACATATGGCGGTGAGCTGCCATGTGGGTGCTGGGAACCAACCTCGGATCCTCTACAGGAGCAACAAATGCTCTTAACCACAAGGCCATCTCTCCACCCCTCATTTAATACCCGATGCATCCAGCTGTACAGCACATATACCCTTGGATGTGGGCCAACCACCAGAGCATGAGCCACCTCCCAGACACTCCATCCCTAAAGTAAAGTGACTCTGCCCTCCCCAGCAAACCATCAACTGTCAAATGTTTGACAGCTAGAGGTTGGGGCTCATGTGCCCCTCCCCCACCCATGTTCTGGTATGTTCACTGGCTTTATCTTTTGCTGGTTTTATGCAGGCAACCACAGTGTTGGGACTGCACGGACTATAAGTGGAGAGCACAAGGCTCGACAGATCGTCCTGGGGACACCAGCCGCACTCACCACAGCAGCTTTGCCCAGTAGAGCTGCCCAGATCTACCTTCAATGTCTCCCCAGAATGAGTGCTCTTGGGAGCCTCCAGTTATAAGTAACAGTGAGTTACTTAAACCACTTTGGCTCCCAGCAGGTCACATGCGCACTGCATCTGCCCAAGAGCTCTGGATTCTCCAATGAAAGACACACACACATACACACATACACACACACACACACACACACACACACACACACACGGTAATTTTGATATACCTAGACTAGCTCAATGGTTGGGCACTTCTAGACCTCCCCACAGGCACACATTCTTTTCAGCTATTCTTGAATTAGTATTTATTAAATCCATATTTCATCTCTGCTACCCCAGACCCAATCAGGGGAATGGTCCCTAGGGTCACTTTCCGGAACCTTACATGTCGGCAGGCCGGTAAGTCTGTTCTCCTTGCCCCCACCCCCATCATGGATTCCTTCTTCCTCCCTTGAGGATCCCTTGCCAACTCAATCTAAAAGTACCCCCTCCGTCTCCCTGACCAGCCATTGGCTGTACGGCAATTCTTCATTACCAATCGAAGCCAGTTCAGGGCACAGACTCTCAGGTCTGGAAGCATGACTTTGTGATCCGAATTAAGACAAACCATCAGAACCAATTCCCAAAATCTGGAAGCCACCACCCATCCACCCACCCTACCTAATCCTCCTTCGTTGGACCCAGTTGCCGTGGCTACCTCTGCTGGACCACGCTCTTTTCCCATCCCTGGTCTGGTAACAAAACTACAACCTTTGCTAAATAGAGGAAATGATTGACTAGCTGCTGTTCTGGACTGAATTCTGACCCTGGTGTTTTGAAGTTCTAACCCCGCCCCCCCCCCCCCCCGCCCCTTGCCTCAAAATGTGCACTTATTTGGAGATGGGGCTTTAACACAGAAATATAGGTAACTTATCACATGAATAGATCTTAATCCAGTAGGACAGACCCCCTAAGAAGGGGGGGGGGGGGAGGAAGACATAAATAAGAGAAAAAGGAAGACCACAGGAAGATGCATCAACAACCTGACTAGAGTCAAGGAGCCTCACAAGAAACCACCTTACTCACACCCTACCTACTCCTGGCCTCCAGAATCTTGAGGAATACATTTCTGAATGATACATAGTCCAGCCTGTGATACTTCAGCACAGCAATAATAGTAAATAAATCAGACCCCATTCGGAGCTGGCTGACATCAGAAAGGAATGGGGGATGGGGGTGGGGATGGGGGTGGGGGTGGGAGTAGAAACAGATTCTTAGGAACTGACCACATGATGCAATGTTGTGACTCTCTGCAGTCATCAAGGCTTGTCACTCCTGAATCAAACCTGTGTCTGGATTCTCAGGAACTCCTCGGTCACAGCCATGGAAGGTGACAAGGGACAGCTCTGAATGACATGGTTTATATCTAAAATCCCAGTATTTAGGAGTGTGGGGCAAGAGAACCCTGAGTTTGAGGCCAGCCGGGACTACATAATGAAACAGCACACCAAGTGTAGGGATGGATGCCAGTACTTGGAAGGCAAAGATTGGAGGATTGCCACAAGTTCAAGGCCAGCCTGGTTTACAAACAAGAACTCCGAGATGGGGAGAGAATCCGATCTTGAATACATGTCTGGACATGTTCAGACTATCCCAAGGTCCCACACTCCAACATACATTTAATTCACAGCATAGGAAAAGGTGCTTGTAACTGTCTAGTTTTTGTTTTTGTTTTTTTTTTTTTCATTGCTGTGAGGAGATGCTATGTATAAGCCAAGCAACATTTTTTTTAAAAAAACATTTAATTGGAGGCTTGCTTGCAGTGTCAGAGAGTGAGTCCCTGACCGTCATGGCAGCGAGCCTGGTGGCAGGCAGGCTCTGTCCTGGAGCAGTAGCTGAGCACTCACATGATCCACAAATTGCTTTGAGGTTTCAAAAAAGCCCACAGGAGCCCTAGCTCCTCTCTCTCTCTCTCTCTCTCTCTCTCTCTCTCTCTCTCTCTCTGGCAACAGCTCTGTGACCTCCCCCACACCTTGGCCCTTTGCACCCCCTTATCGGCTTCATCAGTAGTGTTTTATAGTACCACAATGAGCGTGTTTCCCTGAGTCCTGAGTGCCTAACAAATTAGCAAGCCAGAGTCAATTTACAGTTAGCCCACAGCATGGACCAGATTCTCGTGTGCATATCTGTTGTCTCAAGCATGGCAGTTTTATCAGACTGAGCCCCTCACCTGAATTGAATTAAATTATAGAACAATCATTTGATATCTGCTGGAGAATTACTCGGTGCCAGGGGAAAGCCCCCTTATATCTGATCATAGAATTATTCGATCTTGAGTACTAGGGAGATCCGCTTCTGGGTGCATTTGTAAGGATTTTTCTAGAGAGGTTTAGCTGTGAAAGGGGGATGCATTCTGAATGTAGGTAGCACCACCCAATCTATGGTCTGGCGTCCTGGACTAAATTTAAAAAAGAGAAAGGAAGAAAGCAAGCTAGGCACCTGTAATGACTACTCCTGATTGTCAGCCTGACCACATCTGGAATGAACTACAATCCAGAATTGAAAGGCTCACCTGTGATCCAGATCTTGAGGCTAGAAGACACAAGTTTCTGACCTACATCTTGGCATGGAGATCTTGAAGAATAGTGGTCATAAAAAGCTTAGGCCCAGGCAAGATAGTACTAGCCTTTAATCCCAGGAGACTGAGGCAAAGAGTTCAAGGTCAGCCTGGGACAAAACAAGTCCCAGATCAAGGCATTGTCGGTACACACCTTTAATCTGGGCCACACTTTCTGCTGGAGACCTACATAAGGACATTGGAAGAAGGAAGATTCGCTCTTCTTCACCCGCTTGCATTTTACTTGCCAGCACATCTGTTGGAACCTACTTCTACAGAAGACCAGCTGAAACAACTAGCCTTGTGGGACTGAGCAACTGCTAGATTCTTGGATTTCTGGTTCACAGTTGCCCATTGTTGGGTTAGTTGGACTACAGACTATAAGTCATCATAATAATTTCTCTCAATATAGAAAGACATTCCATACGTTCTGTGACTCTAGAGAACCCTAACACAGCACCAGAATTCCCACTCCTGCTTTCTGACTTTGGATGCAGCGTGACTGTCCAGCTCATGCCCCACCCACCGCAATGATGGGCAGTTCTGTCAAACTGTGAGCTCAAATAAACCCTTCCCTCCCTTGTTTCTGTTAGGTATTCTGTTGCAGCATAAGAAAAATAGCTAGTACAGAGAAAAAAGGAGAGGAAAAAAAAAACAAAACTGTGGCTTTTCCTTGTAAGGCACTAGCTACCGTGCTTTGTGGCAAATGAGAAAGACAAGTCCTTGCTCTTGGATGACTGCCGGTCTAAAATTAGACAGTGGGAAAAACAGGCATAAGAGTTCCCCTTGCCCACAACTATGTTCCCCAAAGTTTCAGTGGCCTTTGCCAGCGGTCAACCACACTTTGAAAAATACCAAATGGAGAATTCCAGAAATAAGTAATTGATATGTTTTATTTTACTTGCCTTTCCGAGAAACACGGTGAAATCTTGAGCCGTCCCTCACTGTCCCATCCGGTACGCAATTCACCCCCTTGTCCAACATTTTTCTTCTCAGTTTGCTACCGGCCTATGAACAACTTAGTAGTCATCGGGGCTGTCAGAGTGCTGCTATCGTACTTCCGTAGTTACGTTCCAGGGGGCTTACACAGTAGCCTAGAGCTATGTCACGTGACCACCACGCTCCTTTTCCCCCCTCCCTTCATCTCCGTTAGGTCTTT
Source organism: Mus musculus (assembly GCF_000001635.26). Classification (NCBI taxonomy): domain Eukaryota; kingdom Metazoa; phylum Chordata; class Mammalia; order Rodentia; family Muridae; genus Mus; species Mus musculus. Next base: position 68,954 of record NW_019168511.1, on the reverse strand, counting down.
CGTTATCTAACATCTGCACAGAAAGGAAGGTGAATATGATACCATTCAAAGGGAGAGACAACATATATAGCTGTTTATTATAATATCTTCTTACAGTTGCGTCATTTTAGTATTCATTATTTTTGTTGATCTCTTATTGTGCCTCATATAAACTGTACTCATATATGTAGAGAAGTATAACGCCCCGAGATCCACACTAAGTATAGCTTTGAGCACACGGTAGGAGTCTCAGGTAGCAGGGGACTTTCCATAACTACAAAATCAGGAAGTGCTGGGTCTAATGGAGGTGCAGTGTTCTGTGTGAACACAGAGAAGGGATTATGCTGTGATCTGCCAAGAAGACCACAGCAGGAATGAACACAATGCTTGTAGACCTCTATGTCGCCCTGCCTAGCTGTCTTTTATGGGTCCTAGTGGTGGGGATTCGCTGCTTTATTGCGACCAGTCTTTTTTTTTTTTTTCTTTTTTTTTAGCATCTTCTCAACTGAACCAATGAGGAGTCATTATGCTCTCTGCATTCTCCCTCAGAACAATGAAAGAGATGATCATGTGTTGCTCATCCAATCAGGGTCGCATGTGCTACATGACTATCTTAATGATCAAACATGGACCTACAGGGAGTTAACTCCCACCTCAGTTCAATGGCCGTTACTGCACAGAGAGAGGAGGGGCAGAGACAGGGAGAGAGGGAGAGAGAATGAGAGAGACAGAGACAGAGACAGAGACAGAGAGAAAGACAGAGACAGAGACAGAGAGAAAGACAGAGAGAAAGACAGAGAGAGAGACAGAAAGAGAGAGACAGAAAGAGGAGGGGTGGGAGGGAGAGGAGTGCCCACTTCAGGCTAGAGAATGCTTAGTGCACTGGTAATAAACTGAGGCTGTTACTAAGGTTTCTGAGTCAAGCTAATGCGCCTGGCTAGGAAGTCCATACTGTGCCCTGAGATGGGAACAAACAAATAGATAGTGCCTGCAGGGGGTGAGGGGGTGGGGGGTGGGGGGGGGTGGAAGTGGAGAGACTCAGTTTTTAATATATTGAGTTTTAAACGCATGAGTCATGAGATTCAAGATGTTCACAGTCTTATCAGCGGGCTATTTTGACCCTTGTTTTAGAGATAAAAAAAAAACGGCACCAACTGAAGTTTAAAGAAGTTAAGGAAAGGCTGTGCCGGGTGGTGCCGAGAAGTCCTAGCTATTTGTGAGCCTGAGATCAGTTCTAAGGCAGTCTGGGTCCTTTAGGGAGACCCTGTCTCAAAAGAAAAGTAAGGGGGCCGAAGTGGGGAAGAGTACTGGATGCTTTTCAAGGGGACCTGGGTTCAATTTCCAGTACCCACCTGGCAGCTCACTGTGACTCCAGGTTGCCCCCCTTGACCTCCAAGGCACACACATCACATACATACATACATACATACATACATACATACATACATACATACAGGCAAAACATTCCTATAGACAAAGTAAGAAAAATCTAAAAAATACTTTAAAGGAGGTGAAGAAAAGTAAAAAGAAGGCCGAGGCTATGGCTTTATGATGGAGTAGCTGTCTGCTGTGTTTGAGATCTTAGTAGCACACACATACCCAAAACAAAACAAACAAGCAAACAAAACAGTACCAAAGAGGAGGGGACATGGTTCATCCACACCCAGATCCAGTCATTTGAAGCCACCATCTGTGCTTTAAAGGGGGGAGGGGTGAACTAGAGATAGGGCTCGGCAGTTAAAAACATTTGCTGATCTTATAGAAGATCCAGATTCAGGGCCCAGCACCCGCAGGGCCACGCACAGCATTCTGTAACTCAAGTAAGTCCCACGTGATTTGATGTTCTCGTCTGGCCTCTAGGGATACTGGGTCCTTATGTGGTGCAATTCCATCAGGCAAGCAAAATATGCCTACACATTATAAATAAATAAACAAACAAATAAATAAACAAATAATAAATCGAGTTCTCCCGGTTTCCCTCAAAACCTTGTTCAATGTAGCAGACCCTTTCCTCAGGGCTTCTTGGGCTGGTACTAAAGATTAGGCCTGGATCATTAGGCCAATGGACTACCACTGAGCTATAGCACCGGCCCTTTCTGGATTCTAAAAAGCTAACGTGACTGCCTCAGCAGCAGTCTGGTAGGAGCCAGTACACAACCTGGTACCTTCTGCCGGCCGCCTGAGGGGTTCTTCTCAGAGGTCTGCACTCAGGTGAAGCCAGGAATCTATATTTGGTTTCCAAGAAGAATTTCAGGAAGAACCAAAAGAAAGCAGCTTTGGAATTTATTAGGAAGAGCGTTACTTAAATGTCGGGGTTAATGAAACACTTTTATAGAGAGAGGTTCTCAGACAAAGAAGATACTACCAAGCAAGGCTGTGGGGTTTCCCCGAGGAGAGCCATGCTATGGTGTCTTTACATCCCAAAGGACTGCTAAGGGGAGAGATGAGGCCATCCGGTATTTCTTGGTGTACTTAACATGTAACCATACTTTATAACATTAACAAGTCTCTAGGGCTGCAGGGGAGGTTACGACTTCTTACTGTAAACAAAGTTTATACTGTTTGTGAGATTTCTAGGTTTGCATCTGGGACAAAACAAGGCCACTGTTAGGTCCAAAGCCTTTCAAAATGGCAGTTCTGGTAACATTGTCCTAAACAGAAGGCCTCTGGCCAGGTAAACAGAAGCCTAAATTCATCATTCCTCAGGGATCTTGTAGGTTGGGCAATCAGGAAAATTAACACCTCTCTTATCGTCCCAAAGCTCAGCTACACTGGGCAAGCACATCCAGTTCCCAGTTAATCTGAGCAGCCTGTATCAGCTCAGAGACCCTCATCTTGCTGACTCTCACATAAAACCTGCTTGCCTTCCTGACTAGTGGCTCTTCTCTCTGCCCCCATGAGACAGGCTTGCCAGTTTGATCACTTAATAACCTGGCTCTCTCTTCTGATTCCCAGGAGGGAGAGACCACAGTCTTGGTTTGGTGACACAGTGTGTGGAGTTGCACTATTTTGTCCACATCCAACTCTCGGTCTGGTCTAGTGGAATTCAGCGCACGCAGCCTAGTCCAAAGCAATCGACTCCTGCGATTTTTATTTGGTAATGGAATACAAATTTCAAGAAGGAAGATGTGGGGCCAGAGAGTTGGCTCAGTGGTTCAGAATGCTTGCCATTCTTACAGGGAACCTGGGTTCGATTCCCAGCATTCATATGGTGGTTCACAATCACCTGTGTCTCCAGTTTCAGGTGACCTGATGCCCTCTTCTGACCTGTGTGGGTACCAGTCATACAGGTTGTGCTCATAAATACATATAGGCAAAACACTCATACACACACGGTAAATAAATACTTTAAGATTTTAAAATATTTAAATTCAAAATAAAAATGTAAAATGTTTAAGTTTTAAATACAAATATTAAAGGAGGAAGAGGGTCTGAGAGATGAAAAACAAGAATTGAAGAAATTCAAGCCAGGCTAGGTGGCTCACATCTGCAGCCCTAGCAATCAGAGGGTTGAACGGGATTGCTGCTCTAAGTCTGAGGCCAGAATGCGCCACATACTGAGTTCCAGATCAGTCTGGACTACAGTTTTAGAAAGTGCCCCCAAACAAGAAAAAAACCTTGAAGAAATTCATGATAGCTGGCAATTTGGAATTTAAAGCTTTTTTTTTTTTTAACATTTATTTAGTGGGCTGCATGCATGCACGTTTGTGCCTGTGTGCACGTGTGTGTGTGTGTGTGTGTGTGTGTGTGTGTGTGTGTATGTGTATTCATGCCATGGTGTGCTTATGGAGGTCAGAGGACATCTTGAGGTAGTCAATTCTCTCCTTCCAACACATGGATCACAGGGATCAAACTCAGGTGGTCAGACTTGGTGGCAGATACTCTTACCCAGAGGGCCCTCCCTCCAGTCCCAAAAGTGATGTCTTAGGGAGCACACTGTTCAATGTCAGCTCTTAAGGGGTTAATGCATAAAAAATACACACATTCGATATAAGGTTGAAAGCGAACTCAGCCCAAGCTACAAAGCATTGACGATAGTTTCAAATAAGTGGAATGTTCACAACTAGATAATGTAAATTGGCCTTTGAGGTAAATGATCTGGTAACGTATATTAAGGCCAGACTTACATGTAGTATTCAAAGCAGCAATTCTAGCACTAGGTGTGTGCTCGGCAGAAGTGCACACACCCGTCCTGGAGAAAACGGGAGTGATGGCTGTCTCCCTTAGCTTTCCGTTGCTGCTGTGGAAGCCAAGGGGTTTGCAGCTTTAGTAGGTGCCCTTTGCAAATCCTTTTACCATTCTTAGCAATAGGCGATGCTCCCTTTTTAATGAACCTCTTTGCACAGATCTGAACGACTACTCTTAGATGTTCCCCTCATCCCACCCCCTCCGAAAGCTAAAAAGCAGGATGAAAGCCAGGTATCTCTGCCTTAATTTTAGGTCTGCCTCCTGCTGGATTCTACCCTGGCAATGTTAATGTCTCATCTCCCTTAAAGACTGAAGGCAAGAGAGATAAAAGTGATTGTCTTAAACATGCAGCTACCTTGGAATCCAGAACAGTGAAGCCCACCAGGACAGATGGAGAGGCTGTGCCCTGGATGGAGAGCAACCATGTTCTGGGATCACTTGTTGAGGGTCCTCGGCTTTCTCCCCCAAGCACGCAGGACTTCTTTAGGCCACTGTGCAGAACAAAGCAGAGATGACCATCAAGGACGTAACATGTTGACTCAGACTACTTAATTACGCAGGCCTCTTGCCCTTTACCTCATTCTTTCTTTGTTTAAAATGTTCATGTTGATCCCTCAAGATGGACTCGGGATCACTGAACCCCATTAGTGATTCCCCACGTGGCCACCGTGTTAAATCTCCTTCCCCTGGCTTTTCACAACCTTCAGCTCCTTCACTGGTTACTGGGTCAGTAAACAAGGCCAGTTCTTTCCAGGGCTGGGGTTTTTCTCTTAAAATGCTGATTATGGAAGTGTTCATAGATAGTCATCATATTGTTTTTTTATATTTATTTATGTATTTATTTATTTATTTATTTATTTAATGTATATTGGTTTATTTATTTATTTATTTATTTAATGTATATGAGTACACTGTAGCTGTAAAGATGGTTTGAGCTGTCATATGGTTGTTGGTAATTGAATTTAGGACCTCTGCTTGATCCGGTCGGCCCCACCCGCTCCGGCCCAAAGATCTATTTGTTATTATAAATAAGTACACTGTTGATGTCTTCAGACACAGCAGAAGAGAGCATCAGATGTCATCATGGGTGGTTGTGAGCCATCATGCGGTGGCTGGGATTTGAACTCAGGACCTCTGGAAGAGCAGTCAGTGCTCTTACCCACTGAGCCGTCTCGTCAGCCCCAGCCATTATATTGTAAATCAACATAATTAAAAAATAACTGAAAGGTGCCATTCATGGATCCTGATGGGAGCCAGCCAGGAATCAAGGGCTGTTTGTAGCTTGTTCAAATTTGTGCCTTGACATCACAGAAAGGGCACATATATGACCTCATGACGAGAATGGCAAGAGTTGTCACGAAATACACCTCCCCAATACTCTTAATTATTTATACATTTACAAAAATTATTTTCCTGTAAAATTCAGCCAATAATTACAATTTTGATTAATGAGATATTTGCTCTGTGATCATGAGAAACTCAAAAGAGCTCTGGGGAGAAAAAGCACTTTAAATTGTGATAAGAAGAAGAAGAAGAAGAAGAAGAAGAAGAAGAAGAAGAAGAAGAAGAAGAAGAAGAAGAAGAAGAAGAAGAAGAAGAAGAAGAAGAAAATGCAAGCAGCCAGTTGCTCCAATTACTTTACATCCTTTCTCAGACTGTGGGTTGAAAGAGAACGAGGTCATACAAGGATGAGAGAGCCAAACAAGCAAAGCCCTGCAGACTGGGGAAGAGGGCAAAGAGAACTGGGCACAGACAAACCCGAGTGTCTCAGAGCCGGTTCTGGCCAGGCTCTGTGTACGTGTGAACATTCTTGGCCACAGCCCTGATGTCCTAACAGCCCGGGTTTCACCATCCGTCTACTGAGGCACCTGGAACAAATAAATGTCAGAGGCAAATGACGAAAACACGATAAAGTAGAGAGGCACACAGTGCAGTCATCCCTCTCCCTGACCCTGACACTTTATTTTCTGCTTTTTGAACCATGTGCCTACCTAGTTCTGAAATCAGACACCAGAAGACAAATCCTTGAAAGAGAATCTCGAAGGTAGAGAGAATATTTTTAAAAGTCATTTCAGAAGTGAGGTGTATGAGCCAGCGGTGGTGACAGGGACCTACGATTCTAGTGCCTGGGAGATAAAGGTTGGGGGAGAGGAGGAAAAGGTGGGAGTGGGGGATTAGGAGTTCACGGGCATTCTCAGCCATTCACTGATTTTGGGCTTAGGCTGGGTAACAAAAGGTTAAGTTGTCTCAAAACTAAAAAAGGAAATGAAAGGAGAGGAAGAGGGGCACCCATATGACCATAAGAGTGGAAGTGTGGAGTGAAATCTGTAAGGTCAGGTGAGGTCAAACACGCTCAGTGCAGTATGATGGCCACCAACTAGAAAATTCATCCTGCAGAAAATCCATACTGCATCCACAATGTCAGAGCTCAAGAGCCCAGGCTTTTTGGTTCAAGGCTGTGGTGGTCTGAATGGAAATGGCCCCCATAGGGCTCGAGAGGTGGCTCAGAGGTTGAGAGCACTGGCTGCTCTTCCAGAGGTCCTGAATTCAGGTCCTAGCAACCACATGGTGGCTCACAACCATCTGTAGTGGGATCTGATGCCCTCTTCTGGTGTGTCTGAAGACAGCTATAGTATACTGCATACATTAAATAAATAAATATTTTTTAAAAAGGAAAGGAAGAAAGAGAAAGAGAGAATTAAATAAATATTTAAAATATTAAATAAGTAAATATTTGTTAAAAAGGAGGAAGAGAGAGAGACAGAGAGAGAGAGAGAGAGAGAGAGAGAGAGAGAGAGAAAGGAGGGAAGAAAGAAAGAGCCGTCATCCCCCACCCCTCCTGTAGGTTCACAGGAAGTAGCCACTATTAGAAGGTGGGGCCTTGTTGGAGGAAGTGTGTCACTGTGGGGACAGGCTTTGAGGTTTTACATGCTCAAGCTACACCCAGTGTAGAACATGGTCTCCTGCTGCTGCTTACTGATCCGGATGTAGAACTCTCAGCTCCTTCTCTAGCACCATGTCTGCCTGCATGCTGCCATGCTTCCTGCCATGAAGATAATGGACTGAACCTCTGAAACTGTAAGTCAACCCTAATTAAAAGTTTGCCTTTATAAGAGTTGCATTGGCCTGGAGAGATGGCTTAGCGGTTAAGAGTTGCCTCAGCAGCTAAGAACACTGACTGCTCTTCCAGAGGACCTGGGTTCAAGTCCCAGCACCCATATGACTGCTGACAACTATCTGTAACGCCAGGATCTGATAACCTCACAAAGGCATTCATACAAGCAAAACACCTATGCACATAAAATAAAAATAAATTTAAAAAATTATTTTTAAAAAAAAGTTGCTATGGTGTCTCTTCACAGCAATGGAACACTAAGACAAAAGCCATTTTAGGCTACATGGACTATCTTAAGATAAACAAAGGCTGAGGATCTGTCTCAGGAGTACTTGGCATAGCATTTGCAAAGCGGCTCAAAGAATTAGTTCATTGCAAACAAACAAACAAACAAACAATCCTACTTTTGCTATGATGGTTCATCCCTGAAGCCTCCGCTTAGATTCTCAGGATGGTAGAGCAGCTGCCCTGTTGTAGGGTTTTACTGCTGTCAACAGACACCATGCCCAGTGTCTTATAAAGGGCAACATTTAATTGGGCTGCAGATTCAGAGGTTCAGTCCATTATCATCAAGGTAGGATCAGGGCACCATCTAGGCAGGCATGGTGCAAGAGGAGCTGAGAGTTCTACATCTTCATCTGAAGGCTGCTGGCAGAATACTGACTTCCAGGTAGCTAGGATGAGGGTCTCAAAGCCCACGCCCACAGTGACACACCATCTCCAACAAGGCCACACCTCCTAATAGTGCCACTTCCTGGGTCAAGCGTATACAAAACCATCACACGCCCTCTGTGTCAGTCTTGTCTAGTTAGGATGCCTTCAGGAATACAGAAGGACTGAATTGATTAGTGGTGTACAAGAGTCATGATATCTATGGAAAATACTTTTAACAGAAGCTCTGTGTGTGTGTGTGTGTGTGTGTGTGTGTGTGTGTGTGTTGCATGTATGTGTTCTTGTGGGTGCATGTACGAGTTCATGCCTGAGCTAAATGTGGTATCAGATGTCATCCTCAGTGGCTATTATTTTTTTTTTCTTGAGAAGTGGGGAGTAGGCTCTGGGGATCTGCCTGTCACCCTCCTCCATGCCAGTACCGGACTGACAATGGCAGGCCATTGCATCGGATTTTGTGTGGATGCTGGGGATCTGAACTCAGGCACTCAATCTTTTCTGGTGGGCATTTTACACACTGAGCCATCTCTCCAGCCCTTAAAGAGAATCTGATTAAGGCACTTCAGTGCTACAAAAAGCCTGGAACAAAATAGAAATGAGGGGGAGTCTGTATGATGGTACACATTGATGATAGCCTCCATTACTGATGAGGCTGAGGAAGGGGCAGCACTCGAGCTCAGGAGTATGAAGCCAGCATGGGCAATATACTGAGACCCCCAACACACACACACACACACACACACACACACACACACTACTAAAAACATATGAAAGAGAATGTGTAGCTTTAAGGGACTTCTCATGTACATGTCAAATCAACAGGTGAAATGTTTACAGATGGGAACCAGGAAGCCCTATGGTCTGCCACCAGCTATGAGGCCCAAAGACACCTATGACTTTTGAGTGAGTGTTTCTGCTTCTCTGTTTGAGAAACATTAAGCCAGGTCCAAACTGGTAGAATCAGACCTATCTACCTTCATTTGACTGACTCTCTCAGGTTTCAGTTTACTGAATAAGAGTATGAAAGTCTACTTTCATTGGCTTCCCCTCTGTTGAACTTGGTGGAACACAATGCCTGGCTGCTGTTTAACTTGGCTTTGTTCATCCTGGCTCCTGCTGGAGCAACTGGACCACTTGGCTCAGAGTCCAAGGAGCTGCAGCCTGCTGGCTTCCCCACTGAGCCCCACCCCCCTGCATGCTGGGTCTTGCCCAGTCTGGGTTGTAAATAGTTCCTGGCACATACCCTGGGGAGAACACAGTGACTAACAATAGCAACTCTCTTTTTAGCTTGAATCTTGTAGAACTTGGGGCGTGAACTTGCAAAAACCAAAAATAACCTAAGGAATTGCACCGGGTTACCCGAAACAGTCTATGTCCATTATTGCCAGCATCACATGTTATTCCAACAGAGACTTAACCACTGCTGGTGAAAAGAGAAGCAGGCCTATAGCCAGCCAGACCTAAATTTAAAACCTAGCTAGGCTGTTGAATCTTATAACATCAGGCCAGTCTCTAAGATGAGTCTGTTGGGATTGAATGAGTGGGCATAAAAATAATTGCTGGGGAACTGTCTTAGTTTGGGTTTCGTTGCTATGAGGAGATACCATGACCATGGCAGCTCTTATAAAGGACAACATTTAACTGGGGCTGGCTTATAGTTTCAGAGATTCAGTTCAATAGCATCATGGTGGGTAAACATAACACTGTCCAGGAAGGAATGTTGCTGGAGAAAGAGCTGAGTGTTCTGCATCTTGACCTTATTAATTTAATAAGATTTAACAATTAAATTATTTAAATATTTTTAAAAGTCCTGCTTTTCAGTTTCATCATCTTGGGAGAGTCTCAAATACCATGCCACCAGTCTATGTCACTGTTTCAGTTTCTTCTCTGTTGTTATGATAACACCTTGACCAAAAGCAATATTGTAGTGGGGGGGGGTGGGTTGGGGGGAGGTTGGTTGGTTTACAATCCCAGGTGGCAGTCCATCACTGAGAGAAGATGAGTCAGGAACTCAAGGCAGGGACTTCTTCAAGGTAGGTCTGCTTGCTATTCTCAACAGCATTACCTCTGATGGAGGAACTTACTTCACAGCCAAAGAAGCAGAGCAGAAACCATGGAGGGCACTGTTCTCTAAGCTGAGTATAATAATCTCATGGAGATTATTATAATAATCTCATGGAGGGCACTGTTCCCAAGCTGAGTATAATAATCTCAGCTAACACTTCTATACAGCTCAGGACCACCTGCCTAGGGATTATCCCATCCACTGGACCTGTGCCCTTCTACATTAGCTAAGACTCAAAACAATCCCTGCAGACTATCCACCAGCCAATCACATCCGGGAAATACCTTAATTGGGGCTCTCCACTTAGGTGACTCAGGCAGTGTCAGTTAAAGCTAATCAGGACAGCCATAGAACAAACTACCAGATACAATGGCTTGAGACAACACACATACTAAATAACAAATGCCATAGATCAGGAGTCTGGGCCTGGCCCGAATGGCTCCTTGTTTGCATCTTCCAAGCTTCAATCAAGGTAAGTAATTGGGGTCTGGTTAGTACCTGAAACCTTAGGGCCCACTTCACAACCCATGTGGCTTTTGAAATCATTTTAGATATATATGCTATATATTATTCATATTAAGTTATATATGTCATCTCTTCCTCCCCGTTTACAGATGTTGTACATTGCCTCTGCTCTTTCCTCGGCTGGCTTTTTAAGGTTTCATATTAAAAAAAAAAAATCACATCCCAGGGGGCTGGAGAGATGGCTCAGAGGTTAAGAGCACTGACTGCTCTTCCAGAGGTCCTTAGTTCAATTCCCAGCAACCACATGGTGGCTCACAACCATCTCTAATGGGATCTGATGCCCTCTTCTGGTCTGTCTGAAGACAGTGACTGTGTACTAAAATAAATTAAATAAATAAATCTTAAAAAAAAATCACACCCCAGGTGGGTTTCCTTTAACACCCAACCTGCGTCTCCACGTCCTCCAATATTACAAATTCTTAAAGGTACATTCATGTGGTTCTTTGAAGTTTTTTTCATTACAGAATTTGGTACTGTAAAACCTCCAGGTAAGGGGCTGGTGAGATGGCTCAGTGTGTAAGAGCACCCGACTGCTCTTCCAAAGGTCCGAAGTTCAAATCCCAGCAACCACATGGTGGCTCACAACCATCCGTAATGAGATCTGACGCCCTCTTCTGGAGTGTCTAAAGACAGCTACAGTGTACTTATATATAATAAAAATAAATAAATCTTTAAAAAAAAAAAAAAAAAAAAAAAACCTCCAGGTAAGCCCGGTTTCCTTCACACAATATGTTAGTTGTTCTCTCAGCTCCTCTCCATCTCCCTTTCTCCATAAACCATATCTACTTGCCAGTGGGTGCGGAAACAGAAAGACCTTAGCACAGTGATTTAGTACATAGTTGTTGAAGAACGGTTATACTTGGTGGCTTATAATCCTTCTTGCTTTAGAATTAGTTTGTGACCCTGGGGTCACTTATCTCTGTCAAATCCTCTCGGTGGAGTGGAGGTATGGTGGCACCTGCTCATATGCTCGACACAAGACTGCCACATGTACAAGATCTGGGCCACAGACTCTCTGCCAAAAGGCAAAAAATATGGAAACCTCCTGTAAGGCGGATCTAGTGCAGGGTGTTAACTTGGCTCAAATTTGCTTTTTAAAAAAAAGTCAACGGAGATAGAACAGAAACGGAGAAGGAGGGGTGAGGTACAAGGAGAGGACCTGAGAAAGCCTACGGGAAGGAAGAAAGGTCAAGCGTGCAGAGTGACCTTATTAACCAACTAGCCAGACCCGGCTCATCACGTGACAGCCGCCGCCGAAGTCTAGCAGAGCTCCCTCTCGCGAGGAGAGGGGCGGTTTTTGTCACTTAGCTGCTGCCCCGCCCCTAGCCCCGCCCACCCCATGCTCTCACCCCAGCCGCGCCCCCTGCCTCGCGCCGGCGCGTGGCGACGTCACGCCGCCGCGCGCAGCGACGCCGGGACGGCCCCCCGCGACGCGACGTCGGAGGCGGAAGTGGCGCGGCTGTCGCTCTTGGGCTCTCACTGCCGGCTCCGGGTTCTGCGAGGAGCCTCCTGCCAGCCGCCGCGTCTCCCTGCCCTCGCTGCCCCTCCATGTGCCCGGGCGCCGCCGCTCCGCCTCGGGCCGCTGCTCACCCCGGGGTTTATGGAAGTGATGGAAGGACCCCTCAACCTTGTGAGTGGTCGCGGGCTGAGTCGGGGACCGGTAGGCTGCGGGGAAACGCGGGCTGAGGGGGTCAAGCGGCACTGAAGGGGGAGCCGCGAGCTCATGGAGGGGACCCTGATCCCCGGGGCTCAGGCCTCTCCCTCGGGGCCCGTGGCATCTGCCCTGCTGGGACCGCGTCCCAGCGCCACGTAGCCGCCGCCTGCAGGCCGCGGGCAGAGTCGGGGTGTCGGGGCCGCGCCTCGCACACCGCACCCCCTCTTCCCTGCTGCCCTCGCAGCTGGGCTAGCGAAGGCCCCTCTGAAACAGCTGGATCGGAACCCCAGTCCACGCCCCGCAGCCCGGTGCCTTTGCTTTAAGGCTCACGAAAGTACCAGACGTGTTTGCCTTTCTCAGAAACACATACAGAGAGACACACAGGGGGCCGGGTCATTATTGTTTGGGGCAAAAAGGAACACACACACACACACCGCCCCAAACAACCCCACAAAACCCCAAACCTCCCACAGTTCTGTTCTAAGTGTGATCACAGGACATCTTCGGGTTTCCTGGGAAAAGGTTCATGAAATTCAGATGCAGACGTCTGGTTCCTTAGTGTTGCGGAGTAAAACTTTGCAAGTCCCAAGTCTGTAGGTGGTTTGCGATGATGCGGAGGGATTGAGAGCAGGACCGGGAAAGATTGATTGCTTCCTTTGGAACTCTGCCCTCCCTCCCGGCTTGGAAGAGCCTGGTCCGTGCTGTGCAGAGAAGCCAGAGTCTGTGGTTTCAGACTATGGATTTCTGGAGCCAAACTCCTGGATTTGAACTCGGGCTTAGTCACCTAATAGCCTCAAGAGACCTTGAACAAAAATTTTCACTTCATTGTTTTTTTTTGTTTTTGTTTTAACCCTCGTTCGTTGTGAGGATTAAAGGACTGAATAGATAAGAGACACGTAGAACTGTACGTTATGGATGGAACATTGGAAGAGTTAGTTGCTCCAGTGAGACCGTAGCCCCTGTCACTTAATGAGATTTGGGAGTGTTGAGCGTCAACGCTGGAGAGTGAACACCTAAAGCTATGGTTCCATCCCTGGCGCCAGGTTTGCAGCTCCGAGAAATCTACCCAAGAGTTACTAATTTAGACCCTGCGTCCGTTTCTAAGTGGATTACACTTCAGGCTAATGAGGCTACACTGGTGAGTTTTGGGGAGCTAGGGAAATAACCTCGCGCCTCTCTTGTTTGTAAGAGAATTTGTGTGGCCAACTATAGTTTGTAGTGAAGTATGGGTGGCTCACCAGGGAAACTCCACAGGAATATTATTAGTCGTAGCCAGCTGTTTACCGAGTGCTTCAAAGTTCAAGTGTCCTTGCCGAACGATCACTGGTTCACTTCCAGTTAGCTTCACTTGATTTGGCAGCAGGGTGTAGCCTAACCCTGGCTACCTGCTCCACAAGCGTATTCGGTGTTCCCTATGAGAACACTGAAACTGGGGCAGTGGAAGTTGGAGTACCAATCCCTCAGTCTGGGATAAAGGAGGCAGCTGGTGGCAATGGGACTTTTATTTAGCTACTGTGTGTTTGAGCCATGCTAGCTCCAAGCTCACTGTCGCCCAGGCTGGTCATGAGCTTAGCTTTCTAAATGCTGGGATTCCAGGCCCTGCTGAGGTTTGCTGTCTTAAATAGGTAAATTAGGAGGCTAGCACAATTCCATTATCCGGTCCTAAAATTTACGTGACAAATTTCAGAAATGTGGCAGTTTGAATTTTTAAGCCATTTGAGATTTTGAAGATTTCTGATTTTCAGCCTAGCTAACCATTGAAAGGTAACAGGGTGTTTACTTGAATGATTTAAGTGCATTGCAGAGTAGCATTGGCAAGCTTCTGTTAAAGAGGTGCTAGAGACTAGGGCTTGTGTCTGTGCGCGGGTCATTTCTGTGGAAATCAAGACAGCTTGGGAATGTCATTTCCCTCCACCATGTGGGTTTGGAGATTGAACTCATGTAAGCGGTGTGTGTTGTGTGTGTGTGTGTGTGTGTGTGTGTGTGTGTGTGTGTGAGTGAGTGTCTTTATCCACTGAGCCCTAGACTAAAGTTTTTTGAAGTTTTGTTTTGTTTCTGAATGTCAGTGAGTACACAGCCTTGTCTTCCCCCAACATGAAAAGGTAGCCCTAAATTCTGTGACTTAATGAAAGTTCTCGTAAACCATACAGTTCGTCATGGAAATGTACTCCAAATGCCTACTATGGAACTTCACTACTGTACCTGGGTTTAGAATCCCATGCCCTCAGAGCATCCTTGGGACTTAGTACAAGTGTGTGTGAGGTTTGCTGGTGAACAGGCCTAAGCTGAGGGGAATTAAATGATTGCTCAGGTCAGTCCCTTAAATACCCTGCATTCCAGCTTGTCATCACCTTCTAACAATGCTTTCCTATTAATGTACTTGTGGTTTTCATTTCTGTGTGCTCTTTAGAGTGGACTGTGTCACTGTGCCTCTTATTGTTAAGGTTATAGCAAGGAATTTTCAGGACGTAGAAGAGAGTAGATGGAATTCATACTGCATTTTAATATGTAGCTATTACAAATGTTCTAGCTTTCTAATTTTTAGAGTTGGTCAAGAGAAATTATACTTCCTTTGAGGGAAAATAGTCTTTCAATTCTAAATAAATTTGTTCTGTCCAGTTTTTTCCTTTGTGTTATATGCTTATTTGAGGTAGGGTCTTAAGAACAGGCTTCAGTGTGGAGTTCAGGCTTCAAACTTGTGATCCTCCTGCCACAGTTTCCTGAGTGTTGTGTTGACCAGCCTGTACCACCACACCCATTTGTTAATTTTTAATGTGGAAAAATTGTAACTTATAAAATCACTTAGTGTGTGTTAGGTATTTCTTTCCATGCATTTAATTGTTGGCATTCAATTGGTAGCAAATGAACGTCACAAGTTCCGTGAGGTGATTTCTAGCGCTGCCAGTGTGGGCAGTGATGTCAGGGTTAGTGTGCATGACTGTTGTTCATGCCGTGCTTGCCTGGACGCTGCAGGCAGTGCCCACGTGACCGCAGAGCCACACTTGTTTTGTTTTTTCTGTGTTCATCCTCCAGCTCTCTTGTTTTCTCTTAAGAGTGCTGGGAGTGTGGAGTGTTGAGTGACAGCAGCTCTCCTCTGCAGTGTTCAGTTCTTATCTTGCCTGGAGTGGTTAACGCTCTCAAGCCTCTCATCCAAGGAAAAAAAGGTTCATATCATGGGCCAAGGTGTGCTCTCTGTGCACCTGAATTTGTTGGCCTGGAAATAATGGAAGGGAAGGAAATCCTGTGCCATCTTCGGGGCTGGGCTTACTGGGAAGCACCACGGGGTTAGGGAGCTTGGGGGATGGTAATGGAGTGCTGAGTTGTAGCCAACAGTTGGAAAGTGGTAGGGCTTCATTATTAATCTTTCCTTAATAGTGACATGAGCTACCAGTTTTATAGATTATGACATAGAAATGCAGACTAAATCGAGATAGTGGGGTTTAGAAGGCAGAATCTAAAATAGATCATTGAGCTTTGTATTAGGGCATTATTTACCCATCTGCTTTACCCGCACTGAGAAGTCCTTATAGATTGATAGCAATTGGCTTTGTGTGTGGAGCTGTCAAACTGCTGTACAGTGGAAGAGCCTCTTGGGCTTCTGCAGAAACATAGGGCCTCTCACATTACACCTAAAATAAAGTCAAAATATAACGTTCGCTACATTTGAGGTGCAGTAATACTTAATGTTAGATGATTTTTTAAAAAATATGTATGTGAGTGTTTTGCCTTTGTGTATGTTTGTGTACCGCATATGAGCCTAGAGCCTTGGGCCAGAAGAGGTCATTGGGTTCCATGGAAGTGGAGTTTGAGACCTTATTGAGCCACCATCTGGGTGCTGGGAATCAAACAAGAGTTGCCAGTGCTCTTACTGCTTAGCCTTCGGTCCAGCCTCTGGATTTTTAATTAGGTATTTTTTTTCATTTACATTTCAAATGCTATCCCAAAAGTCCCTCATTACTCCCTCCCCATTTCACTACCCACTCACTCCCACTTCTTGGCTCTGGCATTCCCCTGTACTGAGGCATATAAAGTTTGCAAGACCAAGGGGTCTCTCTTCCCAATGATGGCCGACTAGGCCATCTTCTGCTACATATGCAGCTAGAGACACGAGCTCCAGGGGTACTGGTTAGTTCATATTGTTGTTCCACCTATAGGGTTGCAGATCCCTTTAGCTCCTTGGGTACTTTCTCTAGCTCCTCCATTGGGGACCCTGTGATCCATCCAATAGCTGACCATGAGCATCCACTTCTGTGTTTGCCAGGCCCTGGCATAGCCTCACAAGAGACAGCTATATCAGGGTCCTGTCAGCAAAATCTTGCAGCCTGTGGATTTTTAATACCATCAAAATTCACCAGATTGATTTGAAAGGTCCTATACTAGATTTTCACCATCTAACAGCAGATGGTGACAGTTTCCAAAAAAGGAAAAAGAAAAACAAGCTAAACTAGAAACTGATGGAAGGGAAAAGGTTATAACAAAGCAATACAAGGGGACAGTGTTGGTCTTCAGCATAGACGTGAATGAGAGCTTCAGATTCACCACTTGAGCCGTTACCTTACGATTACTCCTTGTACTGATTAGACAGGTGACTCAGTGCGTGTGTTTGGAGGTACTGCTTGATCCTTGTTCGTGGGAGCACTGGTGGACTGATTGGGGCATGGGGCTAATATGTCTCCTTTGGTCCCAACCAATGACCATACACGTCAGGAGTATAGTAGATATTCTCTGCCTTCTTTCTAATATTTGGAATGTTGTTTTTTTCTTTTCCTTTTGATATAGCACTCCAAGTCATAGATATTAATAGATTGAAAGATATAGGAGATAGTATCATTTAACTCGGAGTTTTGTTTTTTTGTTTGTTTGATGGTGGTGGGGGGTGGTGTTTCTTCATCCTGAAACCTGCTATGTAGACCAGGCTGGCCTTCAGCTGACAGAGTTCTGCCTGTCTCTGCCTTCTGAATGCTGGTACACCGTGCTAAGAAAGGTAGCCTTGAACTTGCATTTTTAAAAGCATCCCAGAGAAGCAAAAAAGTCCTTCTTGACAGTAAATTCATTCACTCAGCACCCTAATTGTAGTTGCTAGGATTTTTGTTGGGTTTAGATGATGGGAGTCCACTTGTCTTAGTTTAAGCCAAAAGAGTTATTACTCCAAAGAAAGGGGCAGGAAGAGCAGTGGTAAGGGTCTGGGAGCATGTGGGGAATCTCCTTTGATAGACTTTGAACTAACTGTTTCAGCCTTGTGTTTTCTGCCTGGCTGCTCTCAAACGTCCTGTATTTACAACCCTTTATGCTATGTTATACTTGCTTTCTGATTTCTGTTGTTGGGATAAATATTTAATCCCAAATCTGGGGTTTCTATCTTGCCTTTTACCACTTCATTTCGAGATAAAAGACACACACAACCTTTATATTTATAATAAGCCTTAATCAGCACAAGAGCAGGGCAGACCTACTCTCTATGATACTGGAATTTACTTCCCTATCAATAACCCAGAGCTATTACTTACTTTGTTTCATCTGTGCTGCTCTTAACTCCAATAATTCAATTGGCCAGCCCTCAGGACCATATTTTCTTGACTCCTAACCTATGGCGTCTTTCTCCTCTTTCTTCACGTCTTTCTCCATCCTGGTGTCTTCAGGGAACACCTAGCACTACCTGTCTTAATTCTGCCTAGCTATAGGCTGTAGGCATCTTTATTTACCAATCGTAAATAACTTGGGGGGTAAGGTCATATAGGGTCACTTGAGTCTATGTGTGGACTGTCTCTGGGCAGCCAGGTCTTGGGGCCCCCACACTTAGCATTACAACACATAGCAACAGACCAAACCTGAACAGATTTGAGGTTTGAAAATCTGGAGTTTAGGATTCTTTTTAGGTGTCCAGAAAACTAGGCAGTATAATAAGAATATGGCATCTGCTATAGGCATCCTGGTGCCAAGGAAAAGCAGTGTATAGAAAGGTAGACTGTATTTTGATTTTGGTTTTTCTACTTTGAATTTCTAAAGAAACAATTTTGTGAATTTATTTTAATGGCTATAATTTTATCACAATGTTTAAACAGAACAGTTTTAGAATAGGAATCCTCTAAAGACTCTTTAAAAGATAATGGTGACTATAGATTTCTATAGTATCTTCTACCTTTTTAGAGACAGGGTCTTGTGTGGCTCAGGCTGGTCTTAAATTCATTATGCTGTTAGGGACGACTTAGAACTAGTTCTTCTTCACCACCTGCCAGGTACCAGGATTATAGGTGTGTGCCGAGATGCCTGGAGAACAGGAAGCTGAGACAGTGGCTTACATCTCAGGCTGGCCTCCAACTTGTGATCCTACTTCAGCCCTTTTAGGGAACAGAGGTGTGAGCCACTGTCTGTAACATCGAAGATTGTACTTTGTCCTAGCTTCCCCACACGTTTGGCTAGTTGGTTAGGTTTGTTTATTTGTTTGTTTGTTTGTTTAGTTTGCTTCTCTCTATGAAAAGCTCTGGCTGTCATGGAACCAGCTTTATAGACCAGGCTGGCCTTAAACTCATAGATCTCCTCGTCTCTGCTTCCCAAGTGCTGAGATTGGAAACCTGCACCACCACGCCTGAGTTGTCTTTGATTCTTTCTTAAGATATGAGCCTCGGCCACAGATTCACTTCAGTAGACTTGCAAGCTCTACTGCAAAACTACTGACTGAAATTCTGCATTTTTAAGCAAATGCCCAAATGGTTCTCTTTACAGCTCCTAAACAGTGACCTGGTGCAAAGTCAGACTGTTAATAACAAGTGAGGATATAGCCCCTGCAAATTGGAAGAATGTAGCTGGTTTATTATGAGAGTCAGAACTTGATCTTAGAGCCCCTTGGCTCTTGGTAGGGTTAGGTCTCTGCAGTCCTATCTTTGTTATGAGGTGCTGTGGGGTTTCAAGGAAGTTTCCTTTTATGAAAGAAAAGCTGTGGGCTTTTTTTTAAAGTTAAAAACGGTGAAGGCACCTGCACATGACACCTCCATTCATTCATTTTTCTGTTGCTGCTTACTGCCTAAGACTTTGATTGAATACCACCATTCACTGCAGATATCTGTCAGCTCTCATTGTTTATACTGTCTTCTTAAACTATCTGCCCTTTGGTCTCAGTGTGGTGGTACCCATTTATACTTCTAGCATGTAGAAGGTGGTAGAGGCAAGACATGGGATTCTGTCTAAAAAAATCTGCACCTCCTGTCACCACCCCAAATGTTTTATGTGGTTACTGTTCAGGACATACTTTTTGCTCAATCTAAGTCTCCATGATTAAAATCAACGTATTATTTTAAGCTCCTATCATAGCTGAGATTTAGGGAAAAGTTTGCATTATTGCTATTGCAAATAATTGATGAATAAAAGCTCTGTGAAACAATAGGGACAATGCTGCCTTTAAGAAGAGTTGTTTGTTTCTTCTTTACAAAAATAGAAGTAGGGGAAATACAAGCAAGTGTGCTGCTTTCTACTTGTGTTTGCTTTGTATCGAGTAGACTCAATAAACATGCCCAGAATACATCTGTAGTCTCAGTTGCAAACATGATTTTTATGAAGCATTTCTGGCACATTTCTTAAAAAGCCTTCAAGATAAACCATCTTACACCTAACTGAACAGATTAGTGTTTTCCTTAAAAAAACCAAGCAACCAAACAAACAAACCCCCAAACCATGAAGTTTGCCATCCTAACCATTTTATGAACATAGTTTAGTAAGATTAAATATATTTATAATCTTGTGAAATTACCTTCCCATTTAAGACTGAATAGATTCCATTATACTTTGATTTGTCTAATCTTCTGTTATGAACATTTGCATTGGTTCTACTTGGTTATTGTAAATAATGCTGTTGTGAACAAGGGGTTTTGTTTTCCTGGTAAGTTGTCCTGTACTTCAGAACTTCCTTCCACCCTCAAGTGCCAGGATTCAGGCTGTGATTCAGCCACTTTTGGTCTCCATTGCTATGATAAATACCTCCCATGTGTTGGTTTGCTTGAGAATGGTCCCATAGGCTCATACATTTGCTCACTCAGTCCTGATTGATGAAAGGGCTAGGAGGTATAACCTTATTGGAGAAGGTGGTGCTGGGGATGGGCTTTCATATCTCAAAATCCCAGTCTGGCTGCTGCTTGTGGATCAGAATGTAACGTGCGCAGTTACCATGTCTCCAGCACCATGCCTGTCTGCTTCCTCCATCCTACCATGATGGTCATGGACTAACCCTCTAAAATTGTAAGCAAGTCCTCAAATTCCTTTTGTAAGAGTTGCCCTGGTCATAGGATCTCTTCCCACCAGTAAAACAGTGACTAAGGCAATAGCCAAAAGCAACTTAGAGGAAAAAGGGGCTTATTTGATTTTACAGTTTGTAGTTCATCATCTGAGGAAGTCAGGGCAGGACTCAAGGCAGGAACTGGAAGAATATTTCTTGCATGGCTTGCTCAGCCCTCTTTTCTTAATCCAAGACCACCTGCCCAGGGGTTGACCCTGACTTAAATTGTGCTGGCCTTCCCATTATATGCTTGCCTACAGGCCAGTCTGATAAGGGCATGTTCTTAATTGAGTTTCCTCTTCTCAGATAACCCAAGCTTGTGATAAGTTGATTTATAGACAAACAAAAAACAACTAACTACAGTTACGGTTCATGTGTTTGTGCGTGCCTGTCTTTTTGTTTGAGAAAAGGTCCCACCCGGCACTGAACTTAATTCTCTTTCTTTTTTCTTTCCTGTTTCTCTTTCCTTCCCTTTTTCTTTCCTCCTTTCCTTTTTTCCTTTTTCCTTTTTTCCCTTTTTCCTTCTTTTTCCTTTTTCCTTTTTCCTTCTTTTCCCTTTTTCCTTTTTCCCTTTTCCCTCTCCCCTTTTCCCCCTCTCCCCTTTTTTCCCCTCTCTCCTTTTTTTCCTCTCTCCTCTTTTTCCCTCTCCCCTCTTTTTCCCTCTCCACTTTTTCCCTCTCCCCTTTTTCCCTCTCCCCTCTCCCCTCTTTTCCCCTCTTTTTCCCTCTCCCTTCTTTTTCCCTCTCCCTTCTTTTTCCCTCTCCCCCTTTTCCCCCTCTCCCCTTTTTTCCCTCTTCCCTTTTTTTCCCTCTCCCCTTTTTTCCCTCTCCCCTCTCCCCTCTTTTCCCCTCTATGTACCTTTATAGTAGGAATATCTAAATTTGCTTTTCTTTTTCTTTTTTCTTTGATGACTTGCACATGAAATATACTTACTACTAAGTAGAACAGAGGCCACTTAGCAGTTAAAGCCCAGTAAGCAGAGAGGGCTTAGGAATGGTGTCCTCTCAGATACTATGCTTCTTGGCTTGGCTCCTTTCATAGCTTAGTTTTTTGTTTGGTAACAAACAACATCCGTTATCTTGTTAAAAGGCTGATTTTATTTAGGAGTCTTGTTTTATAATTTTGGAGTAACTAAGAATGTTTGTCTTCTAGGCTCACCAGCAGAGCCGCCGAGCAGACCGTTTGTTAGCTGCTGGGAAATACGAAGAGGCGATTTCTTGTCACAGAAAGGCAACAAGTAAGTGCTTTTCTTAAATACTGAACAGAGCTGTTGGCAGACAGGCCAGAGGGGGCCAGCCTGCACCGCCAGGGGAAATACTGTCACAAAACGGGGGGCTCTCTCTCTCTCAAGATTTATTTATTTATTTTATGTATATGAGTACATTGTAGCTGTAAGGATGGTTGTGAGCCTTCATGGGGTTGTTGGGAATTGAATTTAGGACCTCTGCACAATCTGGTAGGCCCCACTTGCTTGGTCCCTGCTCCCTCCAGCCCAAAGATTTATTTATTATTATAAATAAGCACATTGTAGCTGTCTTCAAACATACCAGAAGAGGGTGTCAGATCTTATTACAGGTGGTTGTGAGCCACCAAATGGTTGCTGGGATTTGAACTCAGGACCTTCGGAAGAGCAGTAAGTGCTCTTACCTACTCAGCGATCTCCAGGCCACAAGAGTTCTTTCTTACTGGTAGTTGTCATGTAGGTATGAAGCTGTTGGCTTTCCAGGCTGGAGATGGAGTGTCAGTTAAGTACGTATTTAGAATGTATGTTTCCTACCAAAATTTCTGGTTAGTCTTATAAGTAGATATGGGGGCCTGATTTGCAAAGCTCTGTCTCAGTTAGCTAGGTAACAAACTCAAAAGCCTTGGGAGTGCTTACTCGTGATTCATCTCGAGTGGTGCCACCTCTGTTCTAGAACATGCTGCGAGAAAGCACTTCTCCTTCCCTTCCCTTCTGAGTAAAGCAGTATTCTTTCCTGGCAGGGAAAAGAATGTTATTTTACTGTTGAAATACAAACTCATGGTGGGCACTGCTTTGGCTAAATCTCCTGCATGTTTTGCTTATAAGTAATTACCAAGAGGAAAAAAATTTGACTCAGGATCTTGCTAATATAGCCTCCTGGCCCAGTACTTATTATGTAGCTCAAGCTTACTCACCGAGCTTGCACACTTCTCCTGCTAAACCTCCTGAAGTGTTCGGATTACAGGTGTGTGCCAGTCACACCCAGCTAAAAATTGTAAACTAGTTTTAGTTAAATGAGTGGCTCACACCTGTAATCCTCACACTTTCTGGGGTGAAAGACAGAGCATCACAGAATTGAACACCAGATGGGGGATGGAGAGAGAGAGAGAGAGAGAGAGAGAGAGAGAGAGAGAGAGAGAGAGAGAGATAGATGTGTGTGTATGTGTGTGTGTATTTTTATATTAGGTGGAATTTTCTATAATCCAAAACCAGTTGTCTTTAAATCTCTCTTCAACCATAGTATTAACTAGATTGTTAATGTGTAGTGTAACCCTGTGATGGTATACCATGTTTAAATAGAAAACCATGATATTGATGAGTGCCATGGTCCTTTAACCATAGTAGATAAGGCTTTGTGTGTATGTGTGTGTTAGGTGAAAGTGGAGTGAATCAGCCAGAGTACGACGTATGTAAGTTTATTTATAGTCACCTGTTGTAATTGTCATCTGGAGGTTTACTGTCTCTGTTCAGCTAACTTAGGCTTAGTCCTGGAAGCTTCTAGCTTCTAGCTTCTGTACAGTATAATCTAGGATTATAGAATGTTTTCAATCTTTGAGACTTACAGCTGAATAAGTTCACGTTTCTAGTTATTTCTGAACTCTGGCTGGCTGGTTCAACTCAGCTGTTCTGGCTCAAACTCTTCTCCAAGATGACTGATTGACTCTGGCTTCTCTTGGCCTCTCCTGAATTGCTCTGCTTGGCCTCAAACTAACTCAAGCAATCACCTGTGTCCAGCTTGTTATTTCTCTGTACCTTGTCTCTGTACAACTCTCCTGCTAAAGCAACCTCCTTTTTCTCACCCCTTAAGTAGCTTCTCTTTCTTCTCTCCTCTTTCTTGTAATAATTGGCCATATCTTATTCTGTCAAATTTTTCTCTGATTCGTCACTTTGTCTGCCACAGCAGTTAGACGTCACTTTCAAACAGGGGTGTTCCTTCTACAAACTAACTTTACCTTCATTATTTGGGTTAAAGGTGTGTGCTAAGGACTGAGAAACACCACAGCTAGAAACATAACCTCTGGGTTCAGGGTGTTATCACATATCCTGCAACAGTATTATACACTAAGTGTAGGATATTCTGAAGAAACATAACCTCTGGGTTCAGGGTGTTATCACATATCCTGCAACAGTATTATACACTAAGTGTAGGATATTCTGAAGAATTTGAAAGGGAGGGGAAAAAATCCCTAAGCTGATCTTTTGTCTTTGAAGACTGAACAACTATGGGAGACTGGACAATGTCTAGTTTCCCACAGTGGTAGAAAACTTGCAGACAGTTGGAGGTCGTGAGGTGGGGGGTATTTCTCTTGTTTACTTAATATGTACTTTAAATATTAGTCTCATGTTATAATTAAGAGAAGTAATTGCCATTATTGTTAAGATTTTTCCAAACCCAACAGGAAAATCCCAGTACTGAGGAAGGAAAATGAATAAGTCTCACACCTAACCAAGAAGCTAATAGTAGTTGATATCTGCTAATGGAAGAGAAAATACATTTTTTTGGCTTTGTGGGTTTTTTTTTTTTGTTGTTTTTTTTGTGTGTGTGCACGCATGTGTGTATAAACTGTTTTGTTTTTGTCTTTTTAGTTTTTTTTTTTTGAGAGAGAGAAAACATGAAGTTGGGTGGGTAGGGAGATGGAAAGGATCTAGAAGGAGTTAGAAAGGAAAAGAATATGATCAAAATATGTCATCTGAAAAAATTTTAAATAAAAAAAGAAAAGGTGACTCTTTATTTGAGATAGTTCTTTCATAAACTTCAGTATTAGATTATCAAGTGTGATTTTTGTGAAGGAAACCCTGACCATGCACTCAATATTTTAAAAAAAATTTTAAAATAATATTTGTTTTATATCTGTGTGTACATGCATGGCTGCCTGAGTTTATGTGCAGCACATCTGTGCAGGTGTCACTGAAGGCAGGAGGACATTGTGTTCCCTGGACTTGGAGGAGGAAGCCTACCTGGGTGCTGGAAACCAAAGCGAAGAGCCATAGTGCTCTTAATGGCTGGGCCATCTCTGCTTTATTGTGGGTAATCTCTAAGTAGTGGTATGGTCCTTCTTTGCACTTTCGGATTATCGTAGGTATCCTGCCCTGTTAAATTTAGGTTCAGTGCTCTGTCAAGGTCAGCATTTCCAGTTGATTTAAACTTGGTTTTGTGAGACCTATTCTAAGTGTTAAGACAGGTGGTTTAAAGCAAACTGTAGTTCCGGGGAGACACATGCATGTAGACAGGATGACGGGCTGTCACACGAAGTCCCACAGTGTGTCCTAAATGCTGTTTCCCTGTTTGTGTGCAAGCTTGGCAGAGATGGTAGTGCTGGAGAAGGAACATTTACTTTGAATCTCGGGCTTGGTAGAACCTGGCAGACAGAAAATTCTAAGTTGTGAAATTTAAAAAAAAAAAAATCATTAAGGTATCTGGATTAAGAGCAGACAGCAAAGGAAGTGTAAAAATCAGAGGCTCCAGAAACGTTTCTAGTGAGCGAGAGCCTGAGCCAGGATTAGTAGCGCTTGTGACTTTAGTCCAGTTATTTCAGAAAGACTATTAAATACCTTACAGAGGAACATAGGTGCGTGCAGAAGCTAAAGGCAAGTAGATGAGGAAAGCCATGCAACGCTGGACGGGAAGGACTGCGACTGGGATTCATGAAGTGAATTTCAAGTTCTCGTATTGCAGAGCTTGCTCTTGCTTCTGTATTAGTCAGGGCTTCCTCTTTCTGACAGAATACATTTTTGTCTGAAACGTCTGGAACTCCGCCTTTATTCTCTGCATTCTGGTCAGCATTTTGGTCTGCTGTTTTTACCAGAATTGCCCACTAAGCACCACCTGACAACTCTCTAAGCCGTCTTCTCGAGCTTTCCTTCTCCACACTTTCAGACTTGTGGAGACCAGTGCCAGTCACTTCTGAACGACAGTGGTTCTAGGCTTAGTTCTAGTTTCTGGGATAAGTTTCCATCACGGGCAGAAATATCTGAGGAAAATGTACTTTCTTATTTATTTTATTTGTGTACGTTGGAGTGAGGGAGATAGGCATGTGTGCAGATTAGAGGATAATTGTTGGGAGTGGTATCCAAGGATCAAATGTGGGTGTCTCTAGCTGCTCTACCCTCTTGACAGCTCCAGAAATCAACTTTGACAAAGGAAAGACAGCAAGAACAAGTAAGGTGTATACCACCACGCCTGATGGCGTGACTTTAATCCCAGAACACATGGCGGAAGGAGAGAAGTGATTCCCACAGACTGTCCTCTGACCTCTACCTGTGTGCCGTGGTGCTCTCGGGGACATCAAGATCCATCAGGCTGGACTATCCCAACCCTGAAAGCGGGCACTCAGGGAGCTAAGTCAGCATCTTTTAAGTTTGAAAGCAGCCTGGGCTACATTGTGATATTTTTTTAAAACTTTTTATTTATTCATTTTATGGGTGTTTTGTTTGTATGTTTGTTTGTGTCTGTGCACAGTGTTTATGCTTGGTGCCCAAAAAGGCCAGAAGAGGGCAAGGATTCCCTCAGATTGGATTAAGGTTGTAAGCCATCATGTGGGTGCTGGGAATTGAACCCCAGTTCTCTGGATGAACAGCCAGTACTCTTCATTGCCTGAGACCCTACTTTGAACAAAGATGCATCCAAATTACGTCAGCTTAGCCCACCGAGAAAAATGTAAAGATTTCAGCATTGCCTATTTAAATTCAACAGTTTAAATCACCCAGAATTTGATCAAGATTAAAGAAAAGTGTGTCTTCTTAAATGGTATTATACTGCACAGTGTATATTATCATATCTAAAGGCTTTTTGTTTAGGCAGTCTATAGCGTATGCTGGGTTTGAAATTGTGATCCTCCTATGTCAACCTCCCCCATGCTATTCCACGAGTGCCACAGTGTCTGGCTTAGGGCTCTTACGCACCTAATGATAGCGGTAGATTGCTGTTGGGATAGCACAGAAACAGTCGAGAAAAAGAGTTCCCGTAGGAGAGCACAGAGATGTGCAGATAACGCAGGTAGACGGAGTCATGAGGATCTCTTGATAGTTTTGCTGAGCATAGAACCTCAGTAAATTCTTACTTAGCTTGGTTCTCTGTAAACAGTTTAATTAAATCTTTAGTTCTTTCATCATAAAAATCTTCAAATCTTTTTGTTCTACATTGTTAGGCCAGGTAAGCCCTCAGCCATGGCTAGGCCCCCAGCCTCCCCACCTTTAAAGGGTTTAAAGCTTCCAGTTATTAAGATGGCTTAGGGAATACTTGTTTACCAGTGATATTCTTTTGGGAGAAGTTAATACTGTTTTCAAATTTGCCTTTTTAGAACAGTTGCTTAGAAAACCAGTTCTCTGTATTGTGACGAGTAAGCATTCCTATTATTAACCTATAAATTACAAACTTATGATACTCATATATTAATTTTCTGCTTTTTTTTAATTAGCATATCTCTCTGAAGCCATGAAGCTGACCGAGTCTGAGCAGGTGAGCCATGCTCATAGTATTTGCAGAAGTGTTTTGGGGGGCTGGAGAGATGGCTCGGCAGTCAAGAGAAGAGAACCCAGGTACTATTCCCAGGATTTGTGCCAGGCAGGGGTCTGATGCCGGCTTCCGGCTTCATAGGCACCACACTCACACACACCCTCCTTCCTCCGTTATTTAAAAAACAATCATGGTCCACTGTATAGTCCTTGCTGGCCTGGTGTACACTATGTAGAGCAGGCTAGCCTTGAACTCAAGAGATCCATAGACCTCTGTCTCCATAGTACTATGATTATAGGGATGTGCTACTATGCCTGGCTGAAAAAAAAAACTTTTTTTTTCCCCTCAAAGCAATATTTTCTTGTGGAGATTTGAATTGTGACACTGAAAAATATGCAGATGTATTTTAGGAAGGAAATGAAAAACTCTATGAGCCACCTGCCATTGGCATTGCAGACATGTTTTCCTGTGTCCTGCCATTACTTAGAGGTCTCAGCCAGGGGTTTTCCTTGGCGCCCATCAGGACCTTTCCTACTGCTCCACTGGCTTTTGACACTGGCTCACACCGAGGAAGCAGGAATGGCCAGGGCAGCCACATGGACTACACTTTGCTTAATCAGAGGCAATTGAAATCTGACCAATCTCCTCTGTGTCTCTTGAATACTTAGAAGATTCCTGGACTTTGAGATCTGTTTCTGGATGACTTTATACTGTTATATATGGCTTGGGGAAGGAAGCCCTGTGCCTAAGTCTTAAATATACATTCACCTGGGGGTTGGAGAGGTGTCTGAGCAGTCAAAAGTACTGACTGCCCTTCCAGAGAACAAGGGTCTGGGTCCCAGCTCCCACCACTGCTTTGTGGTTAGCAGAGGAAGCCCAGAGTGAGTGAATGTAGCTGATTTACTTGGGCACGGCCTTGACAAAGAGCAAGACTTCAGACCCATGGGAGTTGCCAAAACCTTCCCTAAATGGGTCAGGCGGAGAATTGGCGAAGCCCTTTTTCTCTGGTCCAAGTATGAGTGTTGGTGTTTGCAAAAACTAGCTACTGCAGCTTTATCCTCCTGGTTGTCTATAGCTTGAGACTGCCCTTCTCGCCCCAGAGACTAGCCGGCCCCTCCCTGCTGTACATAGTAAACACGCTGAGATTCCAGGTTGCAGTGGGGGTAGGTGTGGATCCATCGGTTTTTCTGGACATGTGTCTGTCTACCCTTTCTTCATCCTTCTGCCACTCCTAGTCAGGGTTCCAAGCTCACATCCTGTGGGTCATGGCAGGGGCTCACAACAGCCTGTCTCCAGTTCCCAGAGATGAACTGTCTCTTCTAACCTCCATGTACATTCACCCATGTCCACACATAAAATTAAATATGTTTAAACAACTGTGTCCAAAGCTAGGTTTTCCTTTTTTTCAGTGCCTGGGGTCAAGCTTAGGCCTTTAAGTGCTCATAAACGTGTCCCTCAGCTGCATCCTTAGCTGGGCAGATAGATGCTTTTCTTATCACATGACGGTAGGAGAAAAGGGTGTGTCAACTGAACTGAGGACATAATTCCTACAGGCTGCAACATTGGCAGCCTGAACCAAGGGATCGTTGAAGCTACAGCTGACGGTACAGAACTTGTGATGGCTGTGGTACAAGTGTGCATCAAGGTTTCCAAATGCCCTGTGGATTGGAAGATCGAGGATGAGGGGGATAGAATCCATCATGGTAGGGTGGGCATCACACTTGGAGCTCAGCCCACAGTGAATGCTTATGGTGTGGCTCGTTAATCTCTGGGGATCAGGAACAGAAATGGCTGTGACCCTAAAGGCCCACCACAGGCAGGCCATTTACATAGACCACACCTCCTAAAGAGTCCACACTCACTCAAACAAGTTTGAGACCCATGAGCCCCTGAGCCTTCTGATGCTAAGTTCTGTACACTGACCTCTTCCTCTGTGTCTCAGGCTCACTTATCACTGGAACTGCAAAGGGACAGCCACATGAAACAGCTGCTTCTCATCCAGGAGAGGTGGAAGAGAGCAAAGCGAGAGGAGCGGTTGAAAGCGCAGCAGAGCACGGAACGGGACGGAGCCCCCCACCTGCAGGCACCTCCCAGGCCCTCTGAGGATGCTGAAGGCCAGAGCCCTCTGCTTTCTCAGCCATACATCCCTTCCACAGAGAGGCGCCTCCCCGAGGTGCAGGGGGTCTTTGACAGGGATCCAGACACATTGCTGTTTTTACTTCAGCAAAAGAATGAGCCATCAGAGCCCTGTATTGGAAGCAAAGCCCCAAAAGATGATAAAACGATTATAGAGGAGCAGGCAACCAAAATAGCAGATTTGAAGAGGCATGTGGAGTTCCTTGTGGCTGAGAATGAAAGATTAAGGAAAGAAAATAAACAGCTAAAGGCTGAAAAGGCCAGACTCCTGAAAGGCACAGCTGAGAAGGAACTGGACGTCGATGCAGACTTTGTAGAGAAGTCAGAGCTGTGGGGCTTACCTTCACACTCGGAATCCGCCGCTGCCTCTTCAACCTGGCAGAAGTTTGCAGCTAACACGGGGAAAGCCAAGGACATTCCAATACCCAACCTTCCTCCTCTGGATTTCCCATCTCCAGAGCTTCCTCTGATGGAGCTCTCGGAGGACATTCTGAAAGGATTCATGAATGACTAAGATGGAAGGCCATTGGAGAGGCTGGCGACAGTTAATCCAGAAAAGAATATAAAAGGGAAAGCCACGCCCCAGGGGAATGCCAGAGATGCTCCTTCATCTGGTATGCTGTGGGAGAAGAGGTGGTGCCAGGACCTGGGAAAGTCACTGTGAAACATCACTTACCTTCGTCACGACTAAAGCTCATGATTCCGACTCGGCAGACACTGAACTCTTGGCGGTTCGCTTTCTTATGATACAAACCAAATGGCTACCTGGAATAATTTTTCAAACAGTTATTTTTCTTCAGGGTTAAATGTATAAAAGTATGTCATTAATCTATAATGCCATAAATGATAATGCAAAAGCTAAATATGGTGGCCTGAGAGGCTCACTTGTATTTGGAACATGCTTTCTATCATGCGTTGACTGTATGCATTTTCTGCACATTGTGTTTGTTTGAGATGTGGTGTGTAAGATACACGCTTCCAGATGGAACTGTACGTGCCACGTTTGCACTACTCGTAACATAATGAGAACCTCAAGACTATCAGGAGAAATATTTAAATTTCCATTTTATGAAGAAAGGAACCAAATTATTAGTTACGCTTTTTAAAGAAATTACCAGTTTACATAATTAATCAGGGTGCATTTAAGTTCTAACTTTGTGTTATATGATGCATCATTTGAAAATACTGAGGCACTCTCCTTTGTGCTGAATGATGCATGTGTGAAAGCAATGCTAGTTAGCAGTATTTGATTGTAAGAAATAAATAAAATAATTGTGTTTCATACCTTTGTTGAGTATGACTTGTGGTTAGCAGGCAGGGTACTCAATGTCCTGTGTTCCTGCCCTTTCTCCCCACGAGGCCCAGCGATGCACTAAACAGTCCGTGCTGGTCTCGGACTGGTTTCAATGAGCTCTATAGGCTGGTTGTAGTTCAGTGCAGTGCGCTTGCCAAGGAGAAGGGAGAGCTTGGTTTTGTAAGAGCCATGAGTACTTTCAACATCTGCTCCCTTCTCTTCTTTCTATCACTTCGTGACTTGCTGTTTTCTTGGACCCCTTTCTGTCCGCCTGATGTCGAAGCTCTTGTGCATGCTGTTTAGTGCTCCTGTGGTGTAGCCTGGCTCTGTGTTGGAGTCTGTGTGCTGTGTCACCATGCTCAGCTCAGTGTGTTAGAGCTGTGCCACCTGTGCATCCCTCAGGACCTCCTGAGCGTCATTTCAATAACACGGGTTTCATTCACATGACATATTCTAGCAAAGTAATCCAAAATGTGCAGAGGGACCAACCTGCCGTTGGCAGGCAGAAGTTGGTCCTTGTGCCTTGGTCCCAGGTGGACACTCGCCAGGGAACCAACACTATATACAGGTAAGTGTCAGACTGAATTGAAGGACATCTGACTGACCAGTTAGTTTCTACCAGAAAATTAGGTGAGTGGCGAACCTACACACATTTCCTGTCAGAAGTCAAGTACTGAATGGAGAGGAAAACCTGTTGGTTGGTTCACTCAGATGTCTGGTGAAAGAAATGGTTGTTTTTGTTTTGTTTTGTTTTGTTTTTGGTTTTTCGAGACAGGGTTTCTCTGTGTAGCCCTGGCTGTCCTGGAACTCACTTTGTAGACCAGGCTGGGCTCAAACTCAGAAATCCACCTGCCTCTGCCTCCCGAGTGCTGGGATCAAAGGCATGTGCCACCACACCCAGCTGAAATGGTTGTTCTTAGTAGAAAGCATAAAGTGTGTGAGCATGCCCTATGCAAGTAGAAGCCAGCCTCAGGTGTCTTCCTCAGGTTCCCTCTGCCTTTTGAGATCAGGCCCTTGACTTAAGCTGGGGGCTTATTAGGCTTAAGACCTAAGGCCTTCCTGTCTGCTTCCCTCAGTGCTGGGACTCCAGGCCTGTACTGCCATGCCTGGCTTTTCACTCCTGTTCATGCTTACACATCCAGGACAGTGTAGACTGAAGGTGGCTTTTTGTGAAGAGCTACTAACATATTTTGATAGTTGAGTTGAATGCTACTAGGTCGGGCCATCTTTACCTTCAGGACTAGGTAGGTTATGGGTAAGTGGTTCTCACCTTTCCTAATGCTGCAGACCCTTTACTATAGTTGCTCATGCTGTGCTGACCCCCAACCATAAAATTATCTATTGCTACATCATGACTGTAATTTGCTAGTTATGAGTTGTAATGTAAATATCTGACATGCAGAATATTTGATACGTGACCCCTGTGAAAGTCATTAGACCCCCAAAGGGGTTGAGAACTGTTGTTCTGGATGGTTGGACGTGAAAGGGGACCTCTGTCTTGTGTAGTCTATCATAGTCCCTACCATCTTAACTGGTGGGAAGAAGGCACTAGCCTTTGTGTTTCCCATCTTCCCTTTAAAAGCAAGCCACTGCTGACCAGTAGTGCCATCTGGTGGACAGAATCCAAAGCCAGCTTTCCATCTTCCAATATGTAAGGGGTCTTACTGAGTGAGGCCTTCTTAGCAATCTGGGGTTGAGACTCAAGGCCTTGTATGCTAGGCAGGCACTCTGCCACTGACTATACCCCAAGTCCTGCTTACCTAACTGCAGACCAGATAGGTAAACCCATTTTTAAAAGTTTAAGAAATGGGGCAGATGTGATGGCTCAGTGGGTAAAGGCAGGACAAATGCATTGCTTCCCAAGACCCTCATGGTAGAGAACCAGTCAGGAACATTGTCCTCAGACTGCACACAAAAGATATAGGCAGTAAGTTTTATAAAGCAATGTGTAAGCACTGTCAGGAACTGTTGGCTTGCCCACCAAGTACATGGGTATTTTGCATGCATGTATGTCTGTGTACCACTTGTGTGCCTGGTGCCCATGGAGTCCAGAAGTGTCCAGTCCCTAGGAACTTGAATTACAAAAGGTAACTATGTGGGTACTGGAAATTGAACCCTGTGTCTTCTGGAAGAGCATCCAGTGCTATTAACCACTGTCTCATCTCTGGCAACTAATCTGGACTTACTGCCTCATTTGAATCTCAAGGCACCTGGGGGATCAGGTAGGGGCGTGCGCCTAGTTTAAATATGAAGTCCAGGGGCAAGAAGATGGTTCCCTGGGTGAGAGTGTTTGCCACCTGTCTTAGTCAGGGTTTCTATTCCTGTACAAACATGATCAAGAAACAAGTTGAGGAGGAAAGGGTTTATTCAGCTTACACCTCCACATTGCTGTTCATCACCAAGGAAGTCAGGACTGGAACTCAAGCAGGTCAGGAAGCAGGAGCTGATGCAGAGGCCATGGAGGGATGTTACTTACTGGCTTGCTTCCCCTGGCAGCACAGCTTGCTTTCTTATAGAACCCAAGACTACCAGCCCAGAGATGGTACCACTCACAATGGGCCTTTCCCCCTTGATCACCAACCAAGAAAATGGCCCACAGCTGGATCTCCTTTCTTTTCTTTTCTTTTCTTTTCTTTTCTTTTCTTTTCTTTTCTTTTCTTTTCTTTTCTTTCTTTTCTTTCTCTCTTTCTCCTCTTTCTTTTTCTTTCTTTTCTTTCTTTCTTTCTTTCTCTCTTCTCTCTCTCTCTCTCTCTCTTTCTCTCCTCTCTCTCTCTCTCTCTCTCTCTCTCTCTCTCTCTCTCTCCTCTCTCTCTCTCTCCTCTCTCTCTCTCTCTCTCTCTCTTCTCTCTCTCTCTCTCTCTCTTCTCTCTCTCTCTTCTCTCTCTCTCTCTTCTCTCTCTCTCTCTCTCTCTCTCTCTCTCTCTCTCTCTCTCTCTCTCTCTCTTTCTTTTTGAGACAGGGTTTCTCTGTAGTCCTGGCTGTCCTGGAACTCATTCTAGACCAGGCTGGGCTTGAACTCAGAAATCCACCTGCCTCTGCCTCCCGAGTGCTCTGGCTGTCCTGGAACTCATTCTAGACCATTCTAGACCAGGCTGGGCTTGAACTCAGAAATCCACCTGCCTCTGCCTCCCGAGTGCTCTGGCTGTCCTGGAACTCATTCTAAACCATTCTAGACCAGGCTGGGCTTGAACTCAGAAATCCACCTGCCTCTGCCTCCCGAGTGCTGGGATTAAAGGTGTGTGCCACCACGCCCTGCTCCCACAGTCTTTACATATTGAAAGTTCAATCCCAGCCAGAAGTGGTGGTGCACACCTTTAATCCCAGCACTCGGGAGGCAGAGGTAGGCGGATTTCTGAGTTTGAGGCCAGCCTGGTCTACAAAGTGAGTTCCAGGACAGCCGGGGCTATGCAGAGAAATCCTGTCTTGAAAAAACAAACAAAAACAAAACAAAACAAAAAAGTTCAATCCCTTTAAAATATCCAATATCTTTTAAAATTAAAATTCTTTGAAAAATTCAAAGTCTCTTAGCTGTGGGCACCACTAAAATACCTTCTTCCTTCAAGAGGGGAAAATATCAGGGCACAGTCATAATCAAAAGCAAAATCAATCTCCAACCGTCCAATGTCTGGGATCCAACTCACGATCTTCTGGGCTCCTCCAAGGGCTTGGGTCACCTCTCCAGCTCTGCCTTTTGTAGCACACACGTTGTCTTCTATGCTCCAGATGCCTGTACTCCACTGCTGCTGCTATTCTTGTTGGTCATCTCATGATACTGGCATCCCCAAAACACTGCAACCAGGCTTCACCAATAGGCTCTCTTCATGGCGCTGAAAGATCCTGACAGAATGTAAAAGGACACAGAAGCCCTGAAATTGGCAAGATAGATGTCAGTGTTAGCAGAACTAGCTTCACTGATTTAGAAAAATAGAGGTGCACAATGCTCTGGCCACTCCTTGAACCTGTGTGTCTGCCAATGTTTTGACCGTTCCTTGACCCATGTGTGTGCCCACTGATGAAGCCCATTGCCAGGTGTTTGTGATATTGGTTGCTTAGAAAGAGTCAGAAATTCTCCCCAGCAACCACAGCCTGGCCGATCCTGAGTTGCTACACCTGCACCAGACTCTTTCCTTGTATCCCTCCCATACCCGTTTCTTGAGAATAGACATTGTTTAGATCTGGAAATCCCCTACTCCCCCCCCCTTCTCCTTTTCCCCCTGAGGGCCTATAAAAACTGGGACCTCTTTACCCTCGAGGTCGACTCCTCTACCCCTGCATGGGATATGAGTCGTACCCAGAGCTCTGGCTTTCCCCGAATAAAGCCTCATGTGGTTTGCAACAAGCTCAGTCTATCATGAGTTCTTGGGTGTCTGCTATTGTCCTGAGGCCTGAGCGAGGGGCTCCTTTCAGAGTCTTTCAGTGCCAAGCCTCAACTTCTTTGCATGACCCATTCAATCCTGAGCCATCAACTGCGGCTGCATCTTCACCAACAGCCTTCCATGGCATCTCATAGTGCCAAGCCTCAGCTGCTCTTCATGACCCCCCCCCCCCCATGACTTCAAATCCAGTACCGCTTGGGTGACTATTACACATTACCAAATCCAGCTGCAGCATGAGGTACAACCTTGGCTATCTCTGGAACACAGCTTCTTTGTGCTCTCAGAAAACACTTCCCAGATTTCACCTCAATGATGCTGGTCTCTTCTTAATCATCACTAATTTCTTAGCTCCAATAGTCCCAGTAATGCAAAGGTTTTGCTTTAGTAGTTCTGGTATCTTGTTAATCACAGTTGATTCTTCAGCCCCAGCTAACCAAAACGACAGAATCTTCACAATTAAAATGGCAACAGCCCCGATAAGAGTCTTTACTCTTCCCTCTGAAATTTCACAAGCCAAGTCTCCATCTTGTGCACTGTTCTCAACCTTATCTCCCAAGCTCCTACAAAGCTCTTAACATCTCAATGGCTCTTCTAGCTCAAAATTCCAAAGTCCTTCCACAGTCCTCCCTCCCTCAAACATGGTCAAGTTGTTACAGGAATACCCCACTCCTGGTACCAATTTGAAGACAAGGTATGCACTACAAAGGGCAGAGCTGGAGAGGTGACCCAAGCCCTTGGAGGAGCCTAGAAGATCGTGAGTGGATCCCAGACATTGGACGGTTGGAGTTTGATTTTTGCATTTGATTGTGACTGTGCCCTGATATCTTGAAGTAAGAAGATATTTTAGTGGAGCCCACAGAGATAATGATTTTTTTTTCCAAGTCAGGGTTTTTTCTGTATAGCCCTGGCTGTCCTGGAACTCACTTTGTACATCAGGCTGGCCTCAGAAATTCCCCTGCCTCTGCCACCCAAGTGCTGGGATTAAAGGCTTGTGCCACCACCACCCGGCAGAATTAAAAAAAAAAAAAAAGATTTATTTTATTTACATAAGTACACTGTAGCTGTCTTCAGACACACCAGAAGGGGGCATCAGATCCCATTAGAGATGGTTGTGAGCCACCATGTGGTTGCTGGGAATTAAACTCAGGATCTCTGGAAGAGCAGTCTTAACTGCTGAGCCATCTCTCCAGCCTGAGATGTTGAATTTTTTTCTTTTTCTTTTTCTTTTTCTTTTTCTTTTCTTTTCTTTTTTTTTTTTTTGAGACAGGGTTTCTCTGTATAGCCCTGGCTGTTCTTGAACTCACTTTGTAGACTAGTCTGGCCTCGAACCCAGATTTCCGCCTGCCTCTGCCTCCCAAGTGCTGGGATTAAAGGCGTGTGCCATCACTGCCCGGCTGAGACATTGAATTTTTAAAAGATATTGGATATTTCAAAGGGATTGAACTTTTAATATATAAAGACTGTGGAACTTTTAAAGTTATTCAGATCTTGGGGATGAATAAGAAAGTAAGGGTTGAGGCTTAATAGTGACGTATTTGTGTGTCAAGTTGACAAGGGGTCAATTGTACTGGTTGGATTTGTGTGTCAACTTGACACAGGCTAGAGTTATCACAGAGAAAGGAGCTTCAGGTGAAGAAATGCCTCCATGAGATCCAGGTGTAAGGCATTTTCTCAGTTGGTGACCAAGGGGTAAGGGCCCATTATGTATGGTGCCATCTCTGGGCTGGTAGTCTTGGGTACTATAAAAAAGCAGGCTGAGCAAGCCAGTAAGCAGCATTCCTCTATAGCCTCTGCATCAGCTCCTGCTTCCTGACCTGCTTGAGTTCCAGCCCTGACTTCCTTTGGTGATGAACAGCAGTGTGGAGGTGTAAGCTGAATAAACCCTTTCCTCCCCAACTTGCTTCTTGGTCATGATGTTTGTGCAGGAATAGAAACCCTGACTAAGACACCACCAGACCTGATGATCCTAGTTTGGTCCCTGATACTCATGGGGATGGGAGAGA
This sequence comes from Mus musculus, assembly GCF_000001635.26. Classification (NCBI taxonomy): domain Eukaryota; kingdom Metazoa; phylum Chordata; class Mammalia; order Rodentia; family Muridae; genus Mus; species Mus musculus. The sequence goes on along the minus strand of NW_019168511.1, from coordinate 31,986 downwards.
AATCAACTCCCACAACTTATACTCTGACTTCCACAGTTAGGGAGGCCTACAGTTCCTGTGTATTTGCCATATGCACATATACCACATATTAAGTGAAGAAAGGACAAGGAGAGTGGTGTTGGACACGTGTCCTAAGATGCTGATTTGACCTTCCCCACAAAGAGCCTACATTTAGGGTATAGCCTCCATTGGTCCCAGCACTGAGTTCTAACTAAGACAAAACAGACATACCCAAAAACCAACCTCTAGCCTTAGCTGTATCCAGGGAAGGCTTGTGAAAGACAGCTGGTTACTTTTTGGGGTGGAGTCAAATCAAGGTCTTGTGCATGCTAGGCTCGTGTCCTATCACAGAGTCCCATTAACTGAGGTCACAGCTGAAGTCAGCTGTGGAAAACCTCCTTAGCCAAGAGTGGAAATTCAGATTTCTACACACTAGTGATTCAACAGCTAACACATTCATCTTGTTTGAGTCAGGTAAGGGCTCGGGATCTGTGTTGGTAGGGTGCATGCTCAGATGGAACCCAATATGCCCTGGGTCTCAGCCTCACTTAATAAGGTAGTATAAGCCTGCAACCTCAGTACTCACTCTAGAGCCACAGAGGCAGGAAAATTACAAGTTCAGGGTCAGCCTAGTCAGCACAGGGAGTCTGAGGCCAGTCTGGACTTTTAAGAATGTATCTTAATAAAGACTGTACTTGGGTGGCTTCAAGGGATACTATCATCTAATTGTGTAATCATCTATGGTCCTAAGTTTTGAAATTAGTCCACATCTGGATCTTACACAGGTTGAGAAACACACGTGGCTTTGTATCCTATCTGCCCTGCTATACCCCCCATGTACAGTGAACTGAATAACTGAAGTTGCTACCATGCATTTCTTTTCCTCCTACATAGCTGACCAGCAGCCAGAAGCATCAATCCCTGTGACCTGTATATACTCAGAAAGTAAAGTATTCAAGCATACTCGCCCCTCAGTCACTTATCTTTACTAGATACGGAGGCCTATATTTCATGAGCTAAGTGTACTGATGTGAAAGGATGCTGCAGTCTCAGAATACATGGCAGCAAAAAATGGATTTAAGATACATGTACAGGCTGGAAAGATGGTTCCGCAGTTAAGAGCACTGACTGCTCTTCCAGAGGTCCTGAGTTCACTTCCCAGCAACCACATGGTGGCTTACAACCATCTCTAATGGGATCTGATGTCCTCTTTTGGTGTCTGAAGACAGCTACAATATACTCATATAAATAAATCTTAAAAAAAAAAAATTGGGCAGTGGTGGCGCCTTTAATCCCAGCACTTGTGAGGCAGAAGCAGGTGGATTTCTGAGCTTGAGGCCAGCCTGGTCTATAGAGTGAGTTCCAGGACAGCCTGGGCTATACAGAGAAACCCTGTCTGGGGACGGGGGGGGGGGGGTGGGGGGGTGGGGTGGGGTGGGGTAGACTTATGTCCATCCACTCGTTTTGAAAGAGCCCATATGGAGGTCTAAGGATGGTGACTTCCACATGTACTACTGGTGTGCTTCTATGAATGCCTCCTGACCTTGATGCTTCTCAAACTATTCTACATAGTTCATTTATCTCTGGCAGGCTTTTGTGTGGTGAGGGTATTGCACGCGTGCATGCTTTCAAATGTTTGCCGAGACAAGAAGAGGACACTGGATATATTCATATTCCTTTGAGGCAGGGCTGATACCTGAACATGGGACGTGTTTTGTGTTGCGGTGTGTCACATTCTCAGCCCACTTTGTGTGTGTGCGGTAAAGCAAAAACACAATGGGAAAGGCTTTGTAAATAACAAGTCTTAGCTTTTTAAAATTGGGGGCTTCAACAAAAGATGCTGAAAAGATGTTGCCTTTTACTTTGGTCCAATCGTTATGTGCTCTGACATCTTAATTTTCTGAACTTAAAGTCTGTTTATTAGAAACACCTATATAACTATATACATAACTAAAATGTAACTCAGAAATATGATTCAACAGTGGAACTTGTTTTCTGGAAAAAAAATAGTCCTATTGTATCAAATTTATTTTACTTTATTATGGCTAATATTCTGAAAAGAATGTTTAAGCTATTTTAAATTCTTGTGCTTTTCCCCCAAAAGGATATTAAAAAAATATGATCTTATATTAACTTTATAGTCCTTGTTCATAAATTTTGCCTTTAAAAAAATGTGTGTGTGTGTGTATGTACCTAAGTGCAGATATGTATGCATAGAGTCCAAAAGAGAGTGGAAGAGCCCTTGGAGTTAAGAGTTACAGATGGCCAGGAGCCTCATAAGTGGCTGAAACTCAAGCCAGTTCACTTCCTACTCTGCAGATCTGGGTGTAAAACTCTCAGCTCCTTTGGCGCCATGACTGCCCCCATGCTATCATACTTCCCACCATGATGATGATGGACTGAAACCAATTAAGTTTCCTTTCTAAGAGTTGACATAGTCATGATGTCTCTTCACAGCAAAGGAAAACCTAAGACACATGGGAAACGGACACGGTAAGACGTTTTCATAGGAGGAACAAGAGAGCAATCAAAGGGCTAGCGCTGGGACATGGTAAGTAAGTGCTGCTCCAGGGGCTGGGGAGATAGTTCTGTTGCTCCCGTTGCTGGGCAATTGCTACATAAATCCCACACATAAAAAGCCAAATGGTGGTGCATGTCTGTAATCTCAGTGCTGGGGAGATGGAAATAGGAAGATCCTTGAAGCTTACTGGTCAGTCAGTTAAAAAGCAATACCCAAGAACAGGTCTCAAAAAAAGGAAAAAAGAAAAGAAGTTGATGACTCTTGAGAACCAACTCCAGCGTGTGCGCTGACCTCCACCCACATGCACATAACACCCCCCCACCCCCACACACACACAAATCTTGCTCCAGTAGCCAGAAGAGAACCCCAAGCGCTGACTCTCCAGCCTTCCCAAGTCTACAAATGTGTTTGGTGATGTAAATGCTGTGTTCTCTCTGCCACGTTGAGAAGCTTTCGGTCACTAGCATGGACTACGCCCATTTCTTCAACTATGGCTAGAAGAAGCACTTTGCTCAGAAAGCCATTTTAGCCTGGCTTAATGTATCGCTTGCCTTCTGCCGTATTCAAATCCTTTTTTTCTTTTTTGGTTATTTCGAGACAGGGTTTCTCTGTGTAGCCCTGGCTGTCCTGAACTCACTGTGTAGGCCAGGAATGCACCTGCCTCTGCCTCCCAAGTGCTGGGATTAAAGGTGTGCATATCACCATTGCCAGGCTTCAAATCCATTTTTGTAGGACAGTTAAAAGGAGCCTCGGGTATAGCCAGAAGCAAGAGCTTTCTGGGAGAAAATACCACAAGGATTGTACTTCTCCAGGACCTTCGATCCGAAAGTAGAAATACCCAGAACTAATACAATGGCTTTAAACTTATTTCCTATCAAAATTTAATCAGACCAGGTCTGGTGGTGCATGCCTTTATTGCTAGCACTAAGGAGGCAGGAGCATCTCGGAGTCTGAGACCAGCCTGATGAAGTGCACAACAAGCTTCAGGAGAGCCAGGACACATGGCAAAGGCAGCTGAGGCACATCTGAAAGTGCACTAAGGGCACAGGCCACTTGGAACATGGTCTACAACATAACTTTCTCCTGGCAAGTGCTTAGCCTCCACCACCTCACTGGGTCTGTGTCAGGCAGTTATTAAAGTGAAGTGAGGTGCTCAGACTCCTGGCTGAAGCTTGCCTGGGATAGAAAGTGTGGCACAGCAGGCTGAGTGAAGCTAAGTGATACATCAAGTACAAAGTGGCTAACTTGGGTTACTCCTTCTCAACACCAGCAGGTGTCCACACAGAACCACAGACTTCAGTGGCAAAGGCTATCCAGGAGGGACAGTGATCAGCTACTGAAACTGAACAAACTTGGCAGAGCCAATGAGAGGCAGGGCTCCCAGTCACAGCCTGTGGCTGCAAGCTCCACTTTATCCCAGCAGTGTCAAACCAGAGAGGGAGAACTGTAACATCCAGCTTCTTGATAAAGTCTTTTAATGGAAAATGTAAAACCCCTTTCAACTGTAATGTACAAAGCCATATGTAACACTTGCACTTTAACAAAAGCAAGCCAATGTTTTAAAAAAATACATCCTTAAATGTATATATGTATATATTTACATAGCATATTAAGTTTAATATTTAGCTTTAAAACTTCACATAAATTTTACCAAAATGAGACAATTTTAAATAAATTACACCTTTTGAAAACGTTTAATTGTACAGTCAATAGCTTCAACAAAATATTGAAGTGTCTGAGTTTAGTATCTACTTTATGTACTTTGTATTTTACACATTTTACAATTATTTGGCAGTAATTTTCTGATTATGACGTGACTGCTGTGCAATCCAGCAATTTCCCAAACGCAGGCAACAGCTGGTGTGTCCTAGTCTCACAGTAACTGTCTCAATGTAGTGAAAAATATCAGTTATTTTATTAAACTGTACAACAGCACATTTACACTTGATCAACAATATAGCATAGATTTTTTTTTTTACCAAAAATAAATACATCATTTTAAATCTGGCATCTTCACAAACATCATATACACTATGATACAGGAACAGCTATATAGTACTGCTTTTAAATTTAGCTTGGTTTATAGCTAGCATTGAATCACAGGGGCTGTGGCATAATGCTATACTGGTATGGTGTCAGTAGCAAGTAATTACTACAAAGAGAATTTCTTGGCACTGATGGTTTAATGGAGCTTAAGTCAGACCTAGCGTCACTCAAGGGGCATCCCAGTTCCAACCGCAATTAGGTGTCTTCCATATCCTCTACTTCATCTTCATGCATCTTCAGAGCTCTCACCATTTCCTTGACTGCATGATACAAGATATTCTTAACCTAAAAGAGACATATTTACTGTCACTGAGCTGCTGCTAGATTAAAAACAACATCTTCTCTCTTTCTCTCTCTCTCTCTCTCTCTCTCTCTCTCACACACACACACACACACACACACACACACACACACGACTTCACTGTAGCCCAAGTGAGCCTCAAATTCAACAGCACTCATCTGGCAGCAGCCTCCTGAGTGCGGGGACTACAGAGCATGCACTATATGCCTGTTTAAAAAGCAAAATGATAGCTTTAATTTTAAGGGAATTGAGGAGCAAACGTAAGACAGGAAACATAAAAGCTCAAAGCAGAGCTGGAGAGATGGCTCAGTGGTTAAGAGCACAGACTGCTCATCCAGGTCTTGAGTTCAATTCCCAGCAGCCACATGGTGGCTCACAACCATCTGTAATGGGATGGAATCCGATGCCCTCTTCTGGTGTGTCTGACAGCTATAATGTACACATATAAATTAAGAAAAAAAAAAAAAAAAAGCTTAAAGCACCAAAATGCAGGATATTAGCACCCATCAGTGAATTCAGTGAGCCGAGCTGTCTTGACTATGGTTGTCCTAGTGTGCTAAGATAGAAACAGCTGCCTAAGCTGGAGTTCATATATCCTATTCTCTGAGTATAAAAATCAAACAATTTAATCCCAGCACTTGAGAGGCAGAGGCAGATGGATTTCTGAGCTCAAGGCCAGCCAGGGCTATACAGAAGAACTCTGTCTCGAGGCGGGCAACAACAACAACAACAACAACAACAAAAATCAAACCAACAACCTCTTCCCCTAACCAATAACAAATCCAAAAAAAAAAAAAAAAAAAAAAAAACCCCAAAACAACCTTAGATCTCCTCTGAACACTCCTTACCTGGAGTTTATCATCGTAATTGATTTCTTCCTTCAAAAGCCTCAGCTCCTGTGTTAAGTGAAACGACTGTACAAGATGTTCTGGAGAGACAAAGTCTTCGGTCACCTGAACACAGCTGTGAAAATTTTGTACCTATTCAAAAAGGAAGAAAGGTAAAATGCAACTTTTAGAACAGATGGTCACAGTGGAAGCAGAGAAAAGCCAAGCTGTGTGAACTGAATAAATAGAAAGAATAACTCTGCAGAGAATTTTCTCAGAACAACAAATGGACCTTAAGACCACACTTTAATGAGAAAGTTATGTCACCAAAAAGCTTCATGTGAAGTGACTTTGTAAATGAAGTATTTTTAAATGATAAAAACAAATGACTTTTCCAGGAATCCTTTGGAGAGGCTAATAAGATCCTAATTTTTCAGTATGTGTAGGTGGATTATTAAGCATGTGTTATTTGAAAACACTAATGGGAGGCTGCAAGGAGCACTCGTTCTGTGCTGTTGCTATTCCCTTGTTGGTCATGGCAGTATTAACTCTCCGATCAAGAGCAGAAAGGAAATGCAACTTAGTTCATTTGCTCGGCACCGGGGACAGAACGTTAGTTCCACTTAATCTACTGGCCATACAGGAGTTTCAGAATGGTTCTAGAAGTTTTATTTGTGCCTTTGTTTCAAATTAGCCAATTAAAGAGATTCTCTGATCTCAGGTGACTTTAGTCTAAGTTTTTCAAATTCATGTTGTTGACTAAAAGGTTTTCTTCAGGAGCCAGTCAGCATATGCCATTTGTTTAGCAGTTACACCTTCTGTACATCCTTGTTCCTAATAACTGCTTTCTCTTAATGCTTTGTATAGCAGAGGAAGGCCCAAGGGGATCTAATGTGAGATTTTAAAATTGTCTTTAGGTTGTCTTCAAATGATGTTTTAAAACGCCATAAAAATTCCTGGGAAAGAAGGAACAACTGAAAAACTAAGCACTTCCATTTAGTCTAGTTTTGAAGTTTGCAAAACAAATGTAATTGGGAAGAGTGAGATGAGGCAGAGAGGAAGTGGGAAATGGAGACTGTGGCAGAGTCTAACTGATGACAGGGGGATGGGACTCCAGAGGGGCTACAATTCCTCCTCTGGACATATGACCACCTGAGCAGCTGCTGAAGTCTGCAGAGTTGTTTAACTCAAGCACTGGCCTCTAGTGACAAGCTGGTAGCATCATAAAGTAAGCGCTCTGTTTCTGGGCTCACTGGGATGCTGGTTCCTCTGGAGAGTAACAGTGGGAGCCTCACATGTCTCCCTGGGTCTTCCTTATGTCTGTAGAACAGATGCTCTATTCACAACAGTAGACTATGGATGAGATGCTCAGCTCCTGTCCCAAGACAAATCAGCCAATAAATGGCAAGTCAACAGGAGGCCAACTCCTGTGATGTCTTGTCTAACAGATGCTTTACACTGCTACATTAACTCTCATACCAGCTACACAGTCTCCAATGCCTGTGTCTCCTATGTCTTATCTGGGCATGCTGTGGGGAGAGTGAGTCCTTCAGGAGTCTTAGCAGTTACCTTTGGTATGTTTAGCTCTAGCATGACCTAAAATCAGTTGTAGCTCTCACTCCCATCTTTTGTTCAATGTCTTGTTCTTTTCACTCTCTTCATCCTCTGTCCTCGTGCTTTGCTCTCTGAGTTGTCTGTAAGCCCCAGGTCTGGAGTGTGCGTGCGTCACTCCAGGCTGACAGAGGGGCTGGGCATCTGCACATTACTATGTGAGCTCTGGTAAGCATCTTCCCTTTCCCCAAGCGCTGGGTCCTGGTCACTGAGAGCTGCAGCAGTCCTTCTCGCCACTCTGTAGAGTCTCTGAAAAGGCTCTATTTCTTGCTGGGCGTGGTCAGGAAGGAACTGTCCCATTTTTTTTTTTTTTTTTTCTTTCCAGTGGTTAGCTGTGTGCTGACAGAGATTTCCTTAAAGAGACTTTCTTTTAAAAGTGCCTCCTGGCTCTTCTGAACTTTGTGTCACTGCCCAGAGCTCGGAGAGGCTGTGTCAGCACTGACAATTTATGGCTGCTTTAAACTGTTTTCCTGCTCACAGGACTGTATGTTTCTGACAACCGCTATCTGGTGGATCTCTCGGGAAGCTTGAGTCCAGCTCTAAAGCAGCACAGCACTGAGTTCCCATTCCATTCACGCCCTCTCTTTAGCCATCCAAGCCACTAGTCATCCTGGCTGGGATTCTAAGGAGGGAGGGAGGAAAACAAAGCCTTTCACGTTTATAGTCAGAGTGTCATCTTTTCAAAAGGGATTCTTCATTATCTTGGTACAGTATCTGGTTGTCTGGGAAGATATTATGTGAGAAGGTTTTGCCATGCATTTCTTCTGGACAATTTCTTCTGCAGACAATTTGCAACTCTTAAAAATATCAAGTCACAGTGCTGAACCAGTCTAGAAACTAAGGGCAAACTTATTAATTCATGTTCTTTTCCTTTCTGTTTCTCTCCCTGTTGTGGACTGGGAGGTGGGGGTGGGCGTGGTGGGGAAGGGAGAGACTGTTTCTCCCCAGTCACTGCTCAGAGGCTAGAAACGCCATCCTGCTGCTGTCCTAGCAGTGTTAGTCCGAGAGAAGCAGTGTCACATGGTTCAGTGTGAACATCTATCAGAGTGTAGTTCCCAGGTGGTAACATCAGGATTGACTATCAGAACTGTGAAAGCGCAGGTTCCTCCCAACCAGACTTCCAAAGATCAGCAAAACTAGGAGTGGGGTTGGCACCTGAGTGTGACTAAGCCTCCCAGAAAGGAAATCGACATCAGACTGCTGCGAATCTCAAGCCAGCCCCATCATAACAAAACACCATCATCTCAAACTGCTGTCCTTTCCTTCAAACCCCAACCACAGGCTAAATAATACATCTCAAAGGAGCAAGGGCTATCGAGGAAGCAGAGAAAATGAAACACACCCGTGGGGAAAGGGCCAACCATTTTAGAGGACAGAGGGAGCTTCTTAAAAGCTAGTTGTACATTTATCGTTTAACTAGGCACATCCCACTAGCCAATATTTACCAAGTGAAAGACCATGTTGGTATAGAAGCCTACCTGTAAATATTTATATGTATTTATTGTCTAAAATAAAAACAACCCAAATGTATTGCAGTTGGAAAGCCCGAGCTCTCTCCTCCTCAAATTCCCGTGCTGCCACAGCTCACTAGCAACAAAACAGACCACGGTTCTAAACACTATTGATGATGCTAAAGTTCATTGTAAAGAAAAGCCAGAGTTACCGAGTATTTATTGTGGGTAAGAAAGGTGGCTCAGTGGTTAAGAACAGGTACTACTGTGAGTTAAGTTGCCAGCTTACATATGGTTAACACCCATGCACATAAACACATGAGTACATAATTTACAAAGCTGTGCCATAACAAAGAATGGCCGCCGCAATGGTCATATTTGGAAGCTCAGCAACTGAAATGAGGTGCGGTGGCACACACCATAACCCCAGCACTCGGGAGCAAGAGGCAACAAAACTACTGCGTTCAAAGAGAGCCAGGTCTACAAGCAAGACTCTTTCAAACAACCCGGTACTTGGAAGGCTGACAGGAGGCCAGCTTGGCTCACATGACTCAAAACATCACAATAACCCTGATACTTAAGAAGCTAGACATGCAGACAAGAACCTCCAAGTACATCTCTCCCTATTATCAAAGCATCTGATACATTTCTTCTACCATACATACACAGTGTTCTTCAAGTCATTTACATTCATGGACATGTTAGCCACTTTCTGATGAGGCAGCACAAATAAGTGACATATAGGGGGGGCTCTGGATCCCAACTCAACATGAATGACATTGATTAACATCCCTGAATGATCACGAATCCATGAGAAACAACCAACCAATACTTTCTAGGACAGTTCAAGCCATATTACTGTGTTGATATTTTAGTCTCACAAATGATATTTACGATCTAAGAATGATGAATCTGACTATCTTTTTAAAAAGCACCCACTATTAAGACTAAGGAGTATTTGTCACTACTATACATGCAACACAGTGACAAGAGTAATAAAGAAACTTCCCTTAATAAAGGCAACTGATCAGAGCCCCCTCTCACTATCCATGGTTCCTTCTGAGAGGCAGGTACCTCAGGTTTTCTTTCCACACTTCATTACCCACCGCCACCTAGGGTTCTAGGCCATTCTTCCCAGCACTGCATGTCTCCCTACCGATGCAAAAACTGCATCTATTTTCTTACTTCTTTGCTTGTTCCGAAAGCCAAGCTATGTAGCCCAGGTGGGCCTTGAATTTGTGATCCTCCAGTTTCAGCCTCCCTAGCCAGGGGGTACGGTACAGGTGGCTATCACTGCCATGCTAGGTATTAATGTACATTTTTAAGTTCTGTGGGCAGATAGCTATATAAATTGTACACTATCTTTCATCAAATGTTAGAATTAATTATACTAGCATGCCACTGAGAAGCAAAATGTTCACAAATTCAAAGCCCAACCGCTCTCCATGCTCTCTACAGAGCTGGTGAGCATGTGCAGTGGCCAGCTTCTTCCTAGCCCAGTGGGGAGAATGTGTAAACTGGCAATCTAGCTTAAGTCAACAGCTTAAGCTCTCAAAGTGTTTAACTGCTTTAGGTTTCAAATACTATAAATACTACCATTCTAATGGAAATGCAATGGTGATGTGCATTTTCCTAAGTAACATTTTCTTTGATTTTTTCAATCTATATACAGAGTAATTTTCCCCTCAAATCAGTTCTTTTCAGTACAGAGAAGTTACAATCACATAAATATGTACCTGGTGAAGTGTTCCTGCTGGCAAAACAATGGCATCACCAAGGAACTGAATCAGAGTGCAGGCTCTCACCCCATATTCCTCAAGCAGTCTCTGGCGGAGCTTTCTATTCACATACCAGCTTTGGTCCCGGATTGGATCATGCTCTGGCAGAACTTCAAGGCCTTGTTCTTTTGAAATCTGGGATAGGTTAAAATAAAATTGTGCATACCAACTTAAGGAACTGGAAAAAAATCTTCATTACTTGTATTGGGTTTTTGCTCTCATACTCTTATAAAACAATGGCTAAGGACTGAGAGACAGCCCAGTGGTCAATCATCCTGGCTATGCTTGCAGAGGATCTGGGTGTGACTGTCAGCAGCAACAGCAGCTCACAACATCTGTAATGCATCCTTGGGCACTGTCTACACAGGGACACAGACAAGAAAGCTAGCAAAACATCTATACACAGAAAAATGAAAATAAACCTCAGAGCAAACAAAAAAGTTAATGACTGTTCTGAATCCTAAGAAAGTAAGGAAGGCTGGGCTGTGTAGTGGTTTTATCCCAGCACTCTAGAGGCAGAGGCAGCTGGATGTCTCTGAGTTAAAGGCCTACTTGTTCTACAAAGTGGGCTCCAGGACAGTCAGACCTACAGAATGGAAATCTGTTTAACAGCACTTTGCAGTTATTTAGGGGACCACAGGACACTGACACATGACTTCCCTCCTGGGATGCTCTCATCCAGTTGGCACCTCACATTTGTTTCCTCATCACACAGATGAGAGAAAACCATTTGCCTCCTTTTTCTCTCCAAAGGCAAGCCTCATGCACATGGATTTCAAAAGCCCTTACACATACATACAAAAATAAGTGAGTCTTGTAGATACAGCAACCTGACCCATCAAAAATCTATTTCAAGAAACTATTAATAGTTAATGAAAAACTGGGTTTAAGAAGCTCAATTACGGCCAGGCGTGGTGGTGCACGCCTTTAATCCCAGCACTCGGGAGGCAGAGGCAGGCGGATTTCTGAGTGTGAGGCTACCCTGGTCTACAGAGTGAGTTCCAGGACAGCCAGGGCTACACAGAGAAACCTGGTCTCAAAAAACCAAAACCAAATCAAACCAAACCAAACAAAACCAAACAAACAAAAAAAGCACAATTACTGTATTTTACGTTAAAACACTTTTAGGGATTTTGGTACAAGGTGGTAACTTGTAAGGATTCTTTATATAGATCCCAGAAACATTTAAATCAAGAAGATGAACAAAACCCAATGGCTTTAAAACCAAGAGACAGCACCTCTGAAAAGCTCTTTCCTTATTTTTGACACTTTATGTGTTTGACTGGTTCGCCTACACGCTTGCTTGTGCACCACATCTGTGCTGCTGCTCTAAGAGGCCAGAAGAGGGTTTCCGGTCCCTTGGCACAGATGGGTATGAGCTGCCATGCGGGTGCTAGGAACATATCTGAATTCTCTGAAAGAACACCAAGCAATCTTAACTACTGAGCCATTGTTCCAGTTCCACATAAAGGGCCCTTTGAAATTAACAAAACACTAAAAAAAAACCTTAAAAAGCATTTAACTGATCTTTATATTGCAGAATGCCAAAAAGGTAAATCAACAGATAGTCCACGCTCAAAGCAGGAGTGGGATGTTTTGACGTCTCAGTTATACCTTTTGAAGAAATTCCCTTATCTTGTCAACATCTTTTCCAGCATAAATATGCCATAGAGCACCAGGGATTTCACTCGAATCCTTTAATCTTTTTCTTAAAACATCATCTAATTCTTCTTCTTCAAATTTCTTAAGTATTCCTGAAACACAGGAGATTATTTTCAATTGGTCAGTAAAGGCTACCTAAAAGCATAACCTTCTAAGACTGATTATAGGCACAGAAGGCCTTTTCTTTGTTTATTTTGTAACCCCCCCCCCAACACACACACACACACACACACACACACACACACACACACGGCAATATGTAGCACAAACTACCGTGGAATTTACCATTCAACAAAGTCTGGAATGTGACCCACTATTCTCTCTTCCCCTGCAGGCTAGGGGTCAGTACTCTCATTGTTAAACCTAGTTTTATAATTTCAAATTGTTAGGGGGAGCAAAGGCCTGAGTCTGAGACACATGTGTCCACAGGAAGAGAAAGAATGATTTCACGATTGTTTGCTTCAGAGACAGAGAATCTACTCTCAAGCTAGAAATTTAGTTTCAAAAGGAAAAAAAAAAAAGTAGGGCTGGAGAGATGGCTTTGCAGCCAAGAGCACTGACTGCTCTTCCAGAGTTCAATTCCCAGCAACCACATGGTGGCTCACAACCATTTGTATTGGGATTTGATGCCCTCTTCTGAGACAATGACAGTGTACTAACATACAGTGGGCCAAAGAAATTATTCCACAGCTGAGTCCTTGCTGCTCTAGCAGAGGCCATTTTTAACTGCAGTTCCAGTGGCTCCTACACCCTCTGCTGGCTACAGTGAGTACTGCACGCATGTCATACACTTACAAGGGCAATCGTATGCACAGACAGACAGACAGTGGACTGACATAAAAGAGGCAACTAAGTGCAGCATCAGAGATGTGTCATCGGAACCAAAAGTGGTTTCTATCACTGGATTAGCGCTGTGGACTACAACTCCAATGTGCCACTGGCCATCTAGGATCTGGGCAGAACAGGATTGGGGGAGTTTCAATGTAGTAAAAAAATGAAAATTAAGGAGCTAAGCATTCAAAGCCTTCCAGTGGTGAGAAAGTTGAGATCACATATTACTGTCAAATGTACATCAAATTCAGTGTGTATGAGAACCACTTCCTTATAGCCAAAAGCTTAGAGAAACAGTTAATTCAACCACGTATCCAGACAAGCCTGGATATGCTGGAATAATGCAGTGTGTGTAGAGGGCAGGAATAACAGAGTGACTGAGGTAGAGACAGGGAAATAAGGCCCTTTATTGCAGCGTGCTGGATGTATCTCATAATTTGCAAATATTATGCCAACACCAACAATTTAACTACAATTTGAGTTTGTCTTGTTATATATACATGCCCCTAAAACTTTCACTTCTGAAAAGGAAAAAAAATCGTTGAGAGTCTGCTCTTATTTTTTAACTGCAGTGTCACCGACTAGCTGGGCACAAAGCCCCTCACCAAGCAATACGTACCTACTTTAAAGAGAAGTGAGGGGAGAGAAAAGGTTAACAGCCATGACTTCACATATGAAAAGGATGACTTAGATAGATGGTAGAACAAAGTTTTAAAGAATAGAAAGTAAAATCTATGAATACAGGAAAATGGCTGCTTGTATCTAAAACCTTCTTTTCCTTCTGAACCCGGGATGGGGGTGGGTGGGTGGGGGGAGGAGGCTGGGTGTGTGTGTGTGTGTGTGTGTGTGTGTGTGTGTGTGTGTGTGTAATTACAATTGCAAATGGCACTTCACCTCCCCAAGTGCTGGTGCCTATTCAGCATAACAAAATGCATTCATAAATACAGTACTTACTAAAAGCAAAGGGTCAAATAAAAACATCTACCTTTAAAATTACAATTCCTTGTACATGAGAACAGAAAAAGTAACTTTAAATATCAAAGGTCAGAACCCCTCCCGTTCTGTGCCAGCCTGTACCCGAGCATCACCTACGGCTGCTCTTTAGTTTTCTTTACCTGCTTTTGAGAGGACGCCATTTCCTTTTGCTATGCCGACATAGACTAGGACATTGACAACATCAGAAGCTTCAATGTGAAGATTTGTGGTTCCTATATCATGATCCTTAGCAGCAGCAACACCTGTGTGGACGTGAGGTCGTTTACTGCAGTGCACTGTGCGCATCTGATAATGCACAGATTTATGCCCACACAACAGTCTATTACAACAAACTAATGACAAGTCTGGTTTATTTGCCTTGTGATAAACACTAGCCCCTAAAACTATCAATGGGAAGGCCACATACAAAACAATTCAGTAAAAATACATAGAAATGTTACAAGGAATTATGAAGTATTACTTAAGTATACTACCTGCCAATTCATATAGCATTATTTGATATTAAGAAGGGTTTCAATAACATCACTTAAAGAACAGGTTTTAGTAATAGGTAAAGCCACTGGACATTGGCTTCTGGACTAAAGTCTGTTATCCTCCCACAGAGTCTCAACTTAAAGAGAAACGAAAACATATACTTACCATAGGCACTGCACAGCCTGGGTCCTAGATCAGGGCGTACAAAGAACCCTGGCAAATGGGAGGCCAAATTGAACTTCCCTTCTGGGTTGCAATATTCTGGTAATGGCAGACATCTTAAAAAGTCTTCATATCTAAAGGTAACAATACAGTTTTTTAAAAAAAAATATAGACTTGCATTATATAAAAATTTGGAAGAACAAAATTATTTCTTCTTTTTTAGTTTTTGAGTGTTTTTTTTTTTTGGAGACAGGGTTTCTCCATGTAGCACTGGGTGTCCTGGAACTCATCCTATAGACCAGGCTGACCTTGAATTCAGAGATCTGCTTGCCTCTGCCTAACAAGGGCTAAGATTAGAGGCATGCAACACCACTGACTGGTACAAAATTCTTAAGTTGTGAAGAACACTGTAATACCCTTTCCTTAAACTAGGCAACACTATTCTAGAACGCCTTCAGAGTGTAAACTGATGTACTGTACGAGGGAGGCATACAGCATGCTAAATACTAATGTTTCAATTACACTTCCCTAAACACAACCGATTAGGTACAAGATCCAGAAAGAGGGAGGCCTATAGCAGACACAACGCCCTAACAGTACCTCCTCAGTACAAGTCTCCACCTTGATGAGGCTTTTTGGTTATTTATCTTTATTGAGGAAAAAACAAGACAAAACAAAAAGTAGAAACCAAAGACAACTATGGTTCAGCAGTAGTTAGCTGCATTGGCTGGGAACAAGCCCAGCTTAACTTTTCCCGACACATTACCTTGTTGGCATCATGGCCTTGAAGTCCTCCCCAGATGGGCAGTCTTTCAACTTTAATACTACTGTTTCTCCACCTTTGTTTTTTTGACGTTCTATAAAGACAGAAGCTAGTTACTGAAAACATAACATAGGCCTTTTTATTAGAATTTGAGAAAGAATGTTAATGATTGAATTGTAGATGCTTCATGGGCATTGGTTGGCCTTTTTCCCTCATGTATTCAAGCAGCATTAACACATTTTAGATGGACTGTGTGCATGTATTCATGTGTGTGTGTGGATATACAAGGAAGTTTGAAGAGAACATTGGATCTCCTGGACCTGAAGTTACTTGAAGGCAGCTGTGAGCTACCAAACTCGGGTCCTCTCCAAGAGCTGCTGAGCCATCTCTCCAGCCCGAAGAGTTTACTATGGGATACATGCATTAACTACTTTTAGTATCTAAAAGAAATTGCTCTTCAGAATTATTTATATTTATTAAGAATAGTCTTACATTAATAGTTACATTAATTTTCAAAGTATTTAAATAAACGATATAATTTCCACAATTTTAGGGAGTTACCAAAATTCCATTACGAAATACAGCATAAGTTATGTCCAAGTTAAAGAAAATCAGGACTAGAGTTAGGATTATGAACCACTATTTTGTTTCCAAATTATTTTGTCTTTTATAGATAGGGTCTTAATTAGCTCAGCTGGCCTCAAATTCACTAAGTAGCCAAGGATGACCTAGGACTCTAGAACTCCCTGTCTCTTTCTGCTTAAGCAGGTGCTGAGACACAGTTGTATGTCACTACCCCCAGATGTGTGTGTCTCTGTCCCTCTCTCCTGAATAACAATGTTAATACAGATGCTTCCCAGGTGAAGAACTGAAGTCGAATTATCAAGGTGTTATCTTAAGGTTACATGGGTGAGACAACAGTGAAAAACAACATACTTGACACTTCTTCAAAACCATCCCAGAACTCCTTAACGTTGGCATTGGAAACAATGCTGTCTTTGCAGTTGAGGAGATCAGCTTGGTGGTCTCCAAAATCCAGACTAATTGATTCTGCCTTCCACAAGCTAATGTTCATTTTCTTATGCACACCGGAAACCACTGCAGGCTTATGAATAAACACAAATAAATAATAGTTAAAAGGTGCCTAAACACTTCAAAGCTTCAGTGTACATGCAAGTGGATGGCACTGCTAAGTTTCAGCTCTACTGGCAAATTTGTAAAAATAATGGAGGCTACTCAAAAGCTCTGGGCTTGAACGATGCTTGCATATGAATGAGAACAAAGGAAGATGCCGCAGCAGGAATGGGGACATTTATTTGTTTACTTGGTCTCTATTGTATTTTGACACAGGGTTTTTGCAGTGTAGCATAAGCAGTCCCCCGGCTTCAGTTTTTTGAGTGCAGAGATTTACACGTGCCACTGTACCCAACAAAATGGCAGTTTTATATGAAAATTTCAATGGAAAGTACTTTCCAGGAAGTTAAGTGAATATTGCATTTATGGGTTGCAGAAGTATTTTAGGAGACTGCTTTATTCATAGGCAAACTTCCTATAGATGCTGTATAAACTATTTGTAACTGTGCAGTAACACTGGGGAAAAAAAAGATCAAACCACAGTGGATACGGAACTTACAACACTAAAGCACATGTTCTTTTACCTCTAGAAGGGTCTGGATAACAATACTAGGAACAGGTAGAATACCATACTGTCAGCGGAATGATTGACTGTAAATGAATCCTGCCTTTTAGATCTCATGAATTCAAAATTTATAACACTGTTTAACTAAAAAATACCAGTAACTAAAGATTACTACTTCTACAAACTCTAATAAATTACATTAAAATACCTCTATGTTTAATTGTTTGGCTGATACATTATTCAGCTTTTACTCTAATAAAATAGTTCTACAGTAGAGAGAAACTAAAAATCTGACTTATAAGACTCTCTAAAAGACATTGACTTTCTAAAACATTTAACTTCATCATTAAAGAAATGCCTTAAATTAAAAAAAGTTAATTACACAGGATTTATTTTTTAAGATTCACCCCAAACACTCTGGTCTACACAATGAGTTCCAGGCCAGCTGGGGCTACATAGTGAGACCGTCTTATAAGAGAACGAAGGGCTACAGAGATGGCTCAGCAGTTAACAGCACTGGCTGCTCTTGCAGAAGACGTGGTTTGATTCCCAGCACCTACATAGTGGTTCACAAGCATCTGCAACTCTAGTTTCAAGGGATCCAATGCCCTCTTCTGGCCTTCACAGACACCAGCCATGCAAGTGGGACACAGACATACATGCAAGCAAAACACCCACACACATAAAACAAACAAAACAAAACCCATCAAGAAATTTAGTTGAACTGAATTGAATTCTCCATTAAATATTGTTTCCATCAGTTAATCACACGTTCAGCTCTTAAGATAGGTCCAGATATTAGGTAATTGTTGCTGGCAATTCACATACTACAGTTTCTATATAAAAGTACTCCTGGTAAATTCATTTACCAATCCATAAAAAGACAACTAAATGGTATATTAAAATAATTTCAAGTAGAAGCTAAAGTTACTGTCATCATCCTTCTGAAATACCTCAATAATCCTTAATCAGACTTCTCACCTCTTGGATTATTCTCTTGGAATATCCAATAATACACAGCTGCTGCCTGCAATGTATGTTAACATTCCTAGATATTTATGAACCTTGCATTGTGAATACTTTAAGTTGTGAATTTCTTTACCACACTCTTCTAGGTTCTAGAGTTCAGCAATAACTAGTGCATGTTAACCCCTTCCTTGGGCAACTAGCCAAAGTTCAAAGACTAGCAAAATGTTCACTAAAAGACTGAGAATCACGGAAGGAAAATGGTTCTTAGTCACAGCCCCAAAGCCTCCTAATGAAATCCTCAGTATTTAACTGTACCGTGTGGCTGTTGACGTGGTGCAGCTGATAAAGGAGCTGTTCAAGTCTAATGCCCTGAGCTCAATCCCCAAAATCTACAAGGTGGAAGGAGAGAACTGACTGCAAAAAGCTGCTGACTGACTTTAACTATACAATCACAAGCATACAGATAGTATATAGTAGATACAAACAAAAGTCTAGTAATTTTTCAAAGAGGAAGAAACAAATTAAGCAATATTAATATTCTGAGGCCAGTAATTAAGACTGTTCATAATTTTTTATGAATGTAAATACTTGACATTGGAAGTACAGATAAAGCATTAAGTCAGAACTTTGATCATATGGAAAACCAGTTTTATCCGGGCGCAAAGAAGTAATCGAACTTTGTATTTAAGATATAATGAAATGAAGGCTAAGTGTGCGGTGGCACATGCCTCTTATCCCAGCAATTTGGAGGCAGAAGTAGGCAGATTTCTGTAGGTTCAAGGCTATCCTTGTCTACAAAGGGAGTTCCAGGACAGCCAAAGCTACACAGAAAGAAGGACCCTGTCTCCAATACCCAAAACTGAATGGAAGCTTTGCTGAAGGCAGGCAGGGTGCTCACCAGTGGAAGCATAGGCTTTAGCACTGCACAGAACTTGGCTTCTACCCAAAGCCTATTAAAGACCAAAAACAAACACACAAGCTAAACAAAACAAATACTATTTTAAACACTTCTCTAGCATTAAAAGGAAAACCACCTACATTTTCATCCGTTCAAGACAATTACTTTTAATATAAACATACTAGAAACACAAATCAGAACAAGAAAAATTAATTTTGTGAATTTATTACTAATGCATGTCTACTCACTAAACGAAAACTACTTGACAAATACTCTACTTCCTTGTAAAATTACATACATCTGAACAAAAGCAGAAATCCAGAAATAATAATTTTGGTAATCTGTTATTTTGTGGTTCTTCTTTTCCCCATAGGAGAAACTAACTGTTCTGCCTACTTCTCCTCAGACCATGCAGTGTACCATACATACCTGTCCTTGTTTCCAGCACTCTTTGAAAAGCTTCCAGTTATTACTATTCTTGTAATCTTTAAGCCATAAAATATGCTGGTCACAGATCCAAGAATGTGGTATGTCACGATAAGACTTATTGCTTTCATCCGTGGCAGGCAGACTGCTTTCTTTGGGTTCTTCATTAGGTTCTGATTTTATATTGATCTTGGAGGTTTTATTTGGTGGAATTTTGTTTTCAACAACTGAAGCAATGATGTCATCAAGAATGTTAGGCATAGTCCGGCCACCTTTGCCACTCTATTAAGAAAACCAGAAAACTTCTGAAAACAATGAGGACCCTAAGTTTGGTAATGCAACAAAACACCAGCTCCGAGGACTCAGAAGCACAGCCACCCTGGTTTTCACACGGGTGTGGACCTCCTATAAAGGATGCAGGGATAAGAATTCTCCACACAATTTAAAAGCATCTATAACATCATCTTCTTAGGAAATTATTCTGCTTTCTGCAAGCACGCCATAGACACTTGCACACTCGCATATGGTTCTGATTCTTCCCCACTACAAACACAACATTCACCTCGTGAAAACTCATCCTAGAGCATCCGGACTCACAGAACCTTCCTTCTCCAGCATTTAGCGTGAAAATACACAAAACTTTAGCTCTGAAGTTACAACTAGAATGAGAACAGGCCTAACAATTTAGCACATTGTATTTCATCTGCATCTGTTTTGTTAGAACCATAGCTAACTATCAAATCTCTATATAAACTTAAGGGCCAAACTTAAAAGCAGAGGCCGAAGGTGCAGGCAGCTAAATTTTAGAGCACTTGGACAGCATGTACAAAAACAAATCTAACACACAAAAATTAGCTGGCACACTCACTGAGGTTCCCATTGAATATACTGGCGCAAAGGCAATGCCAGCATCTGTAGAGCCCACACGAAGCTTGCCAGCTGTTGTGGTCAGCAAATCACGTAGGGTTGAACCCTGTTCGTTGCTCTGGGATGCTGGAGGTGATGTGCTGCCATTTGGAGAATCAGAGGCATCTTGGTCTCCATCTTCTTTGATTTCCCTTTCAAGAGTAAATTCTTTGTTTTCTGAAATAAAATTTAACAAAAATTGTGCATACATTTAATACTGAAGTATAGAAACAATAGACTCCTTGCATTTTATTTATTGTAACAACGTTGGTCTTTCTCAGAACCTCAGACCTGTTAGCTGTCTCTGTTGTGAATAAAGATGGTCAAATGCTAGCAGAAACTATAGTTAATTTATAACATGGTACTCTGACCAGTTTTGTAGACCTCATTCATAAATGAGTATGTAACTAATTTTGATATCAATCTTAGGAGGGTTGGCTCCAAATAAAAAAGAACAAATACTTTCTTGATCCTAAGCTATCAGTGAAATAAAGCAGAAAGCAAAGTAATTTACAGGCCATGTGCGGTAAGGACACTGGCATGAAGCCCTTCAGCACAAACTGGAGTGGGCAAAGTCACCTTGTTTTTCCTCTCTGGATTTCTGCTCAGCAAGATCAGCTAGCCAGTGCAGCGGTGACTGGGACTCTGGAGGTGTCAACCTGCTGTCTGTACTTGCACTTCCAGGGCTACTGTTGCCGTTAGTCTGAGATTTCTGAGGGCTGTTCTGCTGCTGAGACTCAGGCAGGGACACAGAAGTCTTATTACTGTGGTGAAGAACATTCTGTAGAACCTGTAAGGTAAGACACTTGAACATTTACCACTGTTTCCTCAGTTACTCAAGAGTTAAAAGCAGTCATAAGAAATTTACACAGTAATCTAGAAACACAAACCCTAGAGTAGAGCTTTTGCCCCCTTTTTGAGACAGACCCACAGTATATCTCAGGCTAGCCTAGAAACTGAATTCACAGCAATACTGCCCCAGATTCCTAGCTGCTGTGATTAAAAGCATATCTGCAATGTCTCAGTATTACCTGAGTTTCAAACACCCGAAGCTAAAATTATGTAACTGTTGTGTTATGTGTGACCAGAGACTTTTCTACTTACTTGAGACACACCATTCATTGTAGGAACATTTCCACCTTGTAAATTCTGTCTGTTTGTACAGTGACAATGGGATTTAATACCATATTTTTCCCTAAGAATGTGCATGGCATCAAGAAGGTCTGTCAACACTGGAAAATAAAACAGCAGTTAGTAGAGATTAGCATTGGCTGTTAAGAGCACACTCTCCTTGCTATGTTTAAGAACCGCTGAGCAGGCAGAATTACTCAGTACTATCACAGATATCTAGGCATCACAGAACCACCAACCAAATCTATATTCATTTCCTTACTGTCCAATTATTAAGATATCAGAATACTTAAAACTTCTTTGTAGGGAGCATCCGTATGACCCAAACTATACCATTACCCAATTTCTCTACATCATACTTTCTATGCAGTTTTCTTCACTAAGTCTGGGAAGAAAGATTTTTTCCCCCTGCAATCTTTATTAAATTTAAGTGGTCCTTTAATTTTGAACAAGACAATTCTATATTAGTTAAACCATATTTTTTCATTTTATTAGGTACGTGTTTGTTTGGGGAGGCGGGGTTGGGGGAGGAGGAACACATGAATACAAGCTATGGATGTTACTAACCAAGGTTGTTCAAACACATAAAAACTCCAGCGTGTCAAATGCTGAGGTCATAGGCACAAACTGTCACACCCAGCTACCATAACTCTAAGTGCTCTTCCTACCTACAGTGCTCAGGACCTCTATCTAACACAGAGGAGACTCACCAGAGCCAGGGATAATCTGAGTCAGCATCAGATGCTTATGGTCATGGGGCTGGCCTTTCACACACTTCATCCAAGCATACAGCTCTTTATCTGTAACATAACAGATCTTGTTCCAAGTTCACATTTTTAATTATAAACGTGACCATTTTATAGTTACAGAAAATTGAAAATGTAGTTTTCTATTGTATTTTGTTCTGTTGTTAAAGTCAGAAACAAACAAACAAAAACAAAACAAAACAAAAAAAAAAACCAACCCAAACTACCACGCAGTGAATCTTGATCAAAGCATTGATCGAGGCAGCAAGAATAGTGGAGTGGTGTGATAACACTTTCTAAAACAACTATTCTCTCCTATTGTTTCTATAGGGGTCACTTCTACTTTTTGTCTAATTGCAAACTGTAGTTAATCTTCTTTAGCTCTCAGCTATTTTCTCTGTAGAACAGCTGTACACTCTGTTAGACTTCTTATACTGAGACAAGTTTGAGGCAGCACTGACTTCTTTTGCTACTGTTCAATGAATGCTGGCATGAGGCTTGGGGTCAGCCCGTATCTACCATGTTATAAAGCCGTGGGTAAAATTATTGCCAACATGCAAGGAGAACACAAAAACAGTTAAGACGGCAAAGAGAGGACACGATATAGAGTCAGTATTAATTGCTACTGTTGATCTTATAGGAGGCTCCCTTCATGTAGTTGCACTGTGAGGCACAGCATGCGGTGCTGCAGGGAACATGATGAACTAACTGACACATGTGGCTCTAAAGCAAAATAACAACCAAACAAAAATGTACAAAGCTCAAGCAGTTCGGCATAATTTCTACAATTATTTCACAAAAATCCTAATTGAAATTAATTTAGTAAATAAACTTCAAATGCGACCTTTACAAGTTTTCTTTCCCAAACCTGAAAAGGAACCTACAAATGCTGCTATGCTGCAGTCGCTTACGCTGATGAACACCATGCAGCACATGCAGCACACCTGTCCTCTCTGTGAGTTGACGAAAGCAGTCAATGGAGAAGTCCAATGACATAAAGGAAGGCACATGGCATATACCTGAGAGACTGACACGGGATGTCATAAGCGATATATAGTTCCCAAAACAGAGCCCTATGGCAGCTTATGGCAGTGCTGTCTGCATTTATTATAAAGATTACACCATGTTTAAAAAGGGTAAAGAAATCTTCATGTAGGACAAGGCTGTGGGGTGGACAAACTATAGCAAAATAAAATTGATTTCCAAAATCTGACAAATGAAAACAAAAGACCTACAGAATTAGAAAATGAAGTGTTACATCACAAAGATGTCAAAATGCATTTTGATGGTATTACATTCTGTACATCAAACAGGACCTCCTACCTACCCCACCTCTTAGCTGCAGCCCCAGACCCCAGGTTAACATGGTTACATCATTTACTCATATTTACTTTATATCCGAGGAAAAGATAGCTGTAGATTTTCTGAAATACTCAGGTCTTATTGATAGTAAACATGTATAAGAAGAAAAGGGTTGAGAGAGTGGGGTAACTTTAACAATGGAAAATACATCATGGCTAAGACATGGCTCTTCTCCTAATACACAAGCCAAGGACACAAAGTCTATAATCACTTCACCTCTTCACTCAGGACGGGATACCACTATTGTAGCCACTTAAACAGCCTTATGTAAACTTTTTATCTATCCTACCTATCTTATCTATCTATCTATTTCCATCAACAGGGTCTTACTATACACCCCTGGATGAACTTGAACCTGAGCCAATCCTCCTACCTCAATTTCCAGTACATGTACTACTACACCTATACAATGTATTTTCTCCAGTAGGTATCCTGAACCCCCAAGTCTTGTACATGTTAGACAAGTGTTCTACCACTAACCTTACCTACTAAGCTTCTGACTAGCTGTCAACACTTTTGATGCATTTAGTAACTTCCTTTTAAAAATGTATCATCATCTATATTAAAAAGTGAACTACTAATACCATTTTATGTGAAAATTTATACAAAAGTTTTCATTATCTGTAATAAAAATATTTTTTCTTCAGTCTTTAAGACCTATGGTATAGCTGGGTATAGTGGCACACCAGCACTTGGGAGGCAGACACAAGCAGATCCCTGAGTTTACAGAGTGAGTTCCAGGACAGACAGGACCACACAGAGAAACCCTGTTTAAGAAAACAAAAACAAAAATGAAAATAATAAGCAAAAACAAAAGCCAAGAAAGAAGATAGACAGAGTGCTCACTTTGGCAGTACATAAACTGGAACAAGACAGAGAGGATTAGCATGGCCTCTGCACAAGGACAACACAAGAATTCAGGAAACGTTCCCTTCAGACCCTGAAAGAACAATCCTTAACCTCATATGGGAAAACAAAAACCCAGGTGGCTAAAACAATCCAGCAAAATAAAGTGCTGCGGGAGGTGATTGTCAACACCGCTTACTTCAAGCTGTGCATCGGAGCAATAGTCATAAAAACTGCACTGGTGGTGTAGGAGCAGACAGGATCATCAATGAACTTGATAAAATGAACGCAAAGAAATCAGTACCCCTCCGTTATACAAACGATAAACCGGCTCAGAAAGAACGAACCTAGGGAAACAACACCCTTCACACAGCCACAAATAATATAAAATATCTTGGTAAAACTCTAAGCAAGTGAATCTGTATGACAAGAAGCTCAAGTCCCTGAAGAAAGAAATCAAAGAAGACCTCAGTAGAGATGGAAAGATCTCCCATGCTCATTAATCAGTGGGGTTAACAGGGTGAAAATGGCCATCTTATCAAAAACAATCTATAGATTCAATTCAATTCCCATCAAAATTCCAACACATTTTTTTGGGTAGACTTTGAAAGATCAATTCTCAACTTCATATGGGAAAACAAAAAACCCAGGATAGCCAAAACATTCCTGAACAATGAGAAATCACCACCCTTGACCTCAAGTTGTACTACAGAGCAATACTGATAAAAACCACATGGTTTTGGTACAGAAACAGACAGGTTGATCAGTGGAATAGAATCAAAGATCCAGAAATAAACCCACACACCTATGGTCACTTGATTTTTGACAAAGGAGCTAAAATTATACAATGGGGGAAAAAAAAGAAAGCATCCTCAACTAACAGTGCTGGTCTAACTGGTTGTAGAAGAATGCAAACAGATCCATATTTATCACTCTGCACAACACTCAAGTCCAAGTGGGTCAAAGACGGCAACATAAAACTACATATACTAAGTCTAACAGAAGAACCAGTGGGGAATAGCCTTGATCAAGTTAGACAGGACACAACTTCCTAAACAGAACACCAATGGTTCAAGTTCTAAGATTAATAATTGCTAAATGGGACCTCATGAAACACTCTAAGTAGGACAAAACAGAAGCCTACAGATTGAGAAAGGATCGTCACCAATCCCACATCTGACAGAGGGATAATATCCAAACTATATAAAGAACTCAAGAAGTTAGACACCAACAAACCAAATAACCCAATTTAAAAAAATGGGTACAGAGCTAAATATAGAATTCTTAACAGAGGAGTCTCAAATAGTCAACAAACAGAAGAATAGATACATAAAATGTGGTCCATTTACACAATGGACTACTACTCAGCTATTAAAAACAAGGACATCATGAACTTCACAAGCAAATGGATGGAACTAGAAAAGACAATCCTGAGTAAGGTAATCTAGACCCAAAAGGATATGAATGGTATGTATTCACTTATGATAAGTGGATTATTAGCCGTAAGTACAGGATACCCAGGTTACAACCCAAAAACTCAAAGAAGCTAAACAGGAAGGAAGGGTTAAGTCATAGGAGGCAGGAGGGAGGGAATTGGCTGAGGGGATGAGGAGCGGTGGTGGGGGTGGGGGTGGTCAGGATCAGATGTTGGGAGAAACAGGAGAGATGGCCAAGAGAAGACTGGAAATCAGAGGCTGGTGGGGATGGGCATCCCTAGGACTTGCCAGAGATCTGGGATGAGGGAGGCTCCCAGGAGTGTACAATAGTAACATTAGCTGAGACTCCGAGCAGTAGGAACATAGAACCTGTATCCAGACAGGAACCCCAGTAGTGGTAGGACACCAACTCACTCACACAACTTTCGACATAAAATTCGTCCTGTCTGCAAGAAACTACAAGGCCCTGTCAGTCTCAGTGGTGGAGGATGGGCCTGTTCCTGTAAAGACTCGATGCGCCAGGATGGGGTGATACCCTACCCTCTCACAACAGAAGCGGGGGAGAGAGGGGGCCAGCGACCGGGATGTAAAGGGAATAAATGGCAGTGTATTCTAATAAATTTGTTTAAACATTATAGACTGATATGTAGTATTCAAGTAGGACTTAACATGAATGACTGTTGAATTAAGAGATTCTAGAAAGATACCAGGAACTGTGAACTGGAGGGACGAAACCTCAACTAAACTTGAATTTGGTGACTGAAGAAATTCTGCCTCCAAGTGGATCCATTGCAGGTTGGGTTTCAGTGGGTGGATGGGGTTCAAACACGAGGATGGAGCTTCATTCCAAAGGCAGACACTAGCAAAGTGAGTTGACTGCTGCTGCTGCTTCCCCAAATGTTACGAATATCCTCAAGGCAATGCACCCACAAGTAAGGAAGGCCATAAGCAACACAGA
Source organism: Mus musculus (assembly GCF_000001635.26). NCBI lineage: Eukaryota > Metazoa > Chordata > Mammalia > Rodentia > Muridae > Mus > Mus musculus. Next base: position 5,246 of record NW_019168511.1, on the reverse strand, counting down.
GGATCCCCACTTACTCTCATTAGACTATGTGCCTACCTCTAGAACTCTTCCTTTCCTTGGCCTTGTAACAGTCCAAGCAAGCCACAAATCCACACTTGCGGCAAACCCAGTGGACGTTGAACAGTGTGGCCTCGCACGCATCACACATCTCCCGGACACCTCGAACTGCCCTTTTCCATGCAATTTTGGCTGAAAAGGAAAGAAAGCAGAACTTGAAAGGCAGGCATGGTCTGTTTGGTGTACTTCTGGCTAAAATACAGCAGAAATGAGTGACAATCAATGAAGAATGACTACAGTGTCTTAATGTAAAACAGAAACAGATTCATAGCTTCTCAATATGCAGCTGTTATACTATCAGGCAGGCCACAGCTAATTGTCCTCCTGCCTCCACTCACTATTTGTGGGGATTACACTCCCAAGGCAGATTCCTTGATAGTGTGCACATCTCTTTATAAGAATCACAAAGAGGAAGGTGGAGAGATGGTTCAGTGGTTAATAGCAGTGACTGCTCTTCCACAGGTACTGAGTTCAATTCCCAGCAACCACATGGAGGCTCACAACCATCTGTATTGGGATCTGATATCCTCTTCTGGTGTATCTGAAGATTAATAAAATAAAAAAAAATTTTTTAAAAAGTTAAAAAAATAAGATTCACAAAGTAAACACTAAAATGGCTGGCTTGTATCCAAAGTAGGGTTTCTACCATGTATAGTACAGCATAGTTAGTGGGGTCTATGGCCTTCCCACAGTCTAGCAAGCAGTCATAGCCACCTCTTTTCAGTTATGGTACAAAAATATTTCTAATTATTACCACATATACATTGAAAAACCAGCCACTAATTTTAGGAAAGAAAAAAGCTACCTAGCACGGAGGGCACTGCCACATCAGCACTTACTGAGATGAAGAGCTTTATATTTAAGTACACAGAATCAATGAAGTTGCTTGGTAAACAAATACACAAAGTAGTTAATGTTTCTGTTTTATAGGCCTGATATTTGAAGACATTATCTGCAATAAGTAATAGTTAAAATGTAGAAGATTCAAATATAAAAAACTTGTGAATTTTGTGTGTGTGTGTGTGTATATATACATATATATATGTATATATATACACACACAGACACTGTATAATTTTCATGCAAAGACATTTCATCATACTATTTTATGTTGTAAATTTATGAAAATATTACAATTTCATGAATGGTCCATTCAGTTTCAAAATGGAACATCTGAACCTCATATCCTTAAGAGGTGGCATTATCACAGCTAAAATGTCAATAAAATTAGGTAAGATGAAGGACTTATAGATTAATAATATATAAGAATTCTTTGAATGAAATCTGTAAATTGCATGTTATATTAACATCCTTACCATCCTTTTTCACCCAGGACAACGCTGTTTTCTCAGACGTTACTAACTGACAGAACTTATCACCTATTATGTCCAAGATATACTTAGAGGTTTCAACATCTACTTCATCATCTTCATAATTTTCATGGGTCCATAAACTCATGGCTTCATCATCGTATTGATCAGGAGAAGAGAAACCATCTATTCTGACTACTCCATTCTTACTAAAGGACAATCTGAAACATTAAAAACATAAAATGTTAGGAACTAAGATGAGAATTAATTTTTATGTCCCACATTGTAAACATGTTGTAATTATAAACCATAAAAGAGGATAGTTTCTCAAACATGCTCAAGTTATTAATCAATTTCAATGTCTCAGGCATTATATAGTGACAGTGATAAGCAGCACTGGTTTTAGGTTATTTCAAGAACCAAGGGTTGGGGATCTAAAGCTCACAGGTACAACAATTAGCCAGCATGCACAGGCCTCTGCTTCCAATCACCCACTCTCAGTAACAGCAACCAGCAGCTGATTCCTGGGAACACTGCATGTGTAAGTGAGGGAGACAGAGTCTGGCCAGTGCTATCAGAGTAGTATTGGGATTCTTGCTTCCCCCACCCACCAAAAGCTACATACTGTAACCCAGGTTAGCTTTGAACTACCAACAATTCTGAGTAATTGTCCTGAGTTCTGGAATGAGAAGCATATCACACCAGGCTTACAAGTTATTTTATGACTAGTCTTTCTAATCTAAAATTGATCAATTAAAAATGTCTTTAATCGCCAGGCAGTGGTGGTGCACACGGGAGGCAGAGGCAGGCAGATTTCTGAGTTCGAGGCCAGCCTGGTCTACAGAGAGTTCCAGGACAGCCACGACTCCACAGAGAAACCCTGTCTCGAAAAAAAAACCAAAAAAAAAAAAAAAAAAAGTCTTTAATCACCTCAGGATTTCTAGTTTCCTACTTTTTATTTTAATGAGGTGTTTGGCTTTGGAGACAGGGTCTCATAGCCTAGGCTAGCTTCAAACTTACTACACAGCAATCTCGAGACATGACAATAACCTTGAACTTCTAATTCCCCTGGTTCTGCTTCTCTTTGAAAGCTCCCTCTGAGAAGCAACAATTACAGTCCCCTTCACCCAGTATGGTTGTCTTCATCAGAACATTTCTTTTCCTCAAACCTGAGGTTTCTTCATGCTCCCTTGATTCCTTTGGAATTTAGTTCTCACAATGCATGAGCACCACTTCTATAACCCTCAACTCCTTCCCAAGGCGGCCTGCCTTGCCTCTGGTGTACTGCTGGCCATAGGCTCTGAAGTAAAAAACAATGTATGGCTTTTGGGTTTTGTTTTGCTTTGTTTTGTTTTTTTGAGATAAGGTCCCTCTCTACATAGCCCAGGCTGGGCTCAAACTCAGATCTGCCTCCGCTGACATGTGTGTTGTACTACTGCAAGGGCGTGCACACTATCTCCCTCGTCTTGTGATCCTTCATTAAGTACCCACACGTTTTCAAATGAAACAGCTCAGCTATCATCCTATAAAAGGTCATAAACTTCACAGAGGCACGGAAGAGCACAGATGGGACTCAGCAGCAATCCTGGGGTGGGGCTGGAATGTGAGGCTCAGAACTAGCTTTACTGGTGGTGTTACCTGCCCTTTTAGGAAGCTTTTACATGTAAAGCACGTGACAATATTTATGTTAAAGAGAATAGGATCTAGATGAATTTTGTATTTTACTATAAGCCTTGTGAACTATGATATGATATATTAGTTATAATGTTTAAATATGACCATTCCTATGTTTTATAGCCAAAGCTGTTTATCTGGATTCATAGACAACATTTTTTACTTAAGTAAATGTAAAACTGTTTTGGCAAAAGTATATGCATTTTTAAGAAAATTTAAAACTAAGGTGGATATTTTCTTACAATTTTTAGGAAGAAATGCTAAAACTCTGATGGAGGAAGAATGAATCTGTTCAAAGAAAGATTGGGAAACATGAGTAATTGAGGCATACTGTGCAAGGCTGAGCTGCCAGCCACTGTCACAGCCCATCATGAGTTAGTATTGTTTAGACTATGTCAGAACAAAGAACACAGGAAAGGAGCTCCTCAGAGTCTGCAGAGACACTGCCACTTCTTGTACTTCGACTTACCTCCTAAAGTAGTAAAATCTACAAAACACCGGTGAGTGAGTTGATTCTTCCCCCTTCTTACTCCGGATAAGTCTGCACTCTCGGCACTTCTGTAAGTTGGGACCTATCTCACAGCAGGAGTCATCCTGCAGAAATGATTCTCCAGTTTGCTTCAGCTTCTTGACCTTCCGCCAGTCTTTCAGCACGGAACGAGGAACGCCAGCTGTAAAATGAGAAGGAACTTATCAACAGGGTTCTGTTTTACAGAAAGGGTTAGTCTTTGGGACTGAAATGCTTGCTGATAAGACCAAACTCCAAATAAATGATGGACAACTGCTAAGTCTCTCTAACATCCTCTGTTTACCTGCCCATCCACTCTAATCAGACAGGAAAGGAGAGCAGTAATCCTTCAGTGAAATGAAATGTTTACACTGCATCTTTATAAGAGTGTAATACCAAACATAAGAATCATTCACATTATGTACACATTTAGCCGAAAATAAGCCTGTTGCTAGGTATGGAGGCGTGTGCCTTTAATTCCAGCTCTCGGTAGCTCTTGGGCAACTGAAGTAGAAGAATGAGCACATGTTTAAGGCCAGCCTGGGATATCTAGTGAAAACGTCTCAAAACCCACTACCACCACCAAAAACAATCATCATCTTCCTCTTATGACAAGAACCTAGTAGACAACATCGATATATTGATGGGAACTGTATCTTTTACAAAATTAAAAGGGTTGTGAAGAAAGGGAGGGAGGGAGGGTCTACAATATTAATTGGGGCATTTTGTTGAAGGAAGTGATAGAAAAGCAAACTCAAAGCAATCAACTGCTCCTCATTATAAATGTCCGGAAAGCCCAAGTGTTCTGAGGGCGATCTTTAATCTTTGCAAACACACAAGAGATACTTTGTCCAGTGTGTAAGGAAATACAATCTCTCAAATGGACTATGCTCTAAGATTTGTAGGCAAAAAGATAAATTCATTCTCCATATTCAGTCCCACTGTTTCATAACTGGTCCTTAGCATGAACCAACAAGGGAAACAACATTAGTAAAGTCATCTGTGTACCAGGAGCAACCTGTAGGCCAGGAGAGTCAACAAAGCATACAGATAACTGCACTTCCACCTAAATACCTAAAAGGTATTCGTTTAAGAACGAGCTCCGCAGCCAGCAGATGTACTTCCTTACCCTGTGTCTTTTACCATCCTCTCAATCACAGAGATTTGATGTACAGCCCACTATTTGTAACTCAAGAATAAATATTTGCTGTCCTTCCTTTCAAATCCTTTCCAATTGTATCAAAGACACACAGGTTCTGAAACCAAATATATCTTACCAAAGCTGAGAACAGAATTCCTATCCAGATTTCCCACTAATACCTAGTTATTGATAGTGTGAGTAGTATAATCACACATACACACACAGACGTGCACACACACCACTCTCCAATAGGTAGTATTGTTTAGGGCTAGATTAAAATATAAAATATATTATAGACTAAAATATATTTAGGATTGCTGCCTGCTTCTTTATTCTTTACAATTGTTCCCTCCTTTTTAGTCTTTATCATGGGCTAGAGACCACCCAGTAATCACATATGCTCAGGCACACAGCACATGCCAGTTATGGCATAACGACTGGTATAAAGATGTTTCTAGGGTTGCAGAGATGGCTTTCTAGTCAATACCACTGGCTGCTCTTCCAGAAGACCAAGGTTCAATCCCCAATGCCTATAACTTCAATTCCAGCCCCTGGA